>NW_023615173.1:0-40001 GCF_013339695.2 Rhipicephalus sanguineus | reverse complement strand
AAAAATAGGACAAAGAGAGTCATGTGCGGGCCGCGGGACGCTAGCGAGAGGTCCGGGACCCGCGTACTTGAGACCCCTGCGCTGTATAGTGCGGTAGCTACACGATACTGCCGCAACAGCGTTGGAATGTGTAGGAATAGCATATGTCCATTAAACATGGTGTGGGGCAAAGTATATTCGCTAATTGACGAAATATCTGGCTTGAAAAAAAAACAATTATAATTTCCGTGCCGGGGGATGTACGCCGGGCTTAGTACGCCGGACAAACATTTCTTAGCTTCTATGTTAGTAATGAACACATCAAATAATGTCGCACTGTTTTTGTCAGTGCGGGTTGGGATGGTGATAACATTAAAGAATCCATTTGATTCAATAACGTGACATAGTTCAAACTGATTTTATGACGATTTCGCAACGTCGTCATTGAAATCTATTGCGAGAACTAGCGCACTACCAACATCTCCAACCCAACATAAGTATGTATCTAAGAATGCGAACAAATTCGAGTTGTTACCGCTAGGACGGTGGTATAACACAACATAAACAATACCATCACTTGGCACAGTCAATATTTCATAATCATTAGTTACGTGGGAAATCGCTTGAACCAGCCGCCAATTTACTGAATTTTAGGGGCGAAGCTCCTTAAGGCGGCACCCGTTCGTCCCTCGTAGTGGTAGTCGTAGTCGTAGTGCGTAACCAGTCTTACGCTTTGACCTCCAAGGTGGTGCCGGTGGAAGATTTTTCCTGTGCGTTGTTGAACAATAAAAAATTCGCAGCGTTGGCTAAAAGCCGACTTCTTCTGTCTCTCATTCCCATTAGCAGCCATTCTTTACCTCCAAGGTAGTGCCTGGTGAGATTTCTCCTGTGCGTGAATAAACAATAAAAATTTTGTTCAAAACGCCGTTGATTGATGAAATAAACCAACGAAAGACCCCAGATGTTTTGTAAAAGCAAAACGAAAGAACGCCAGATGTTTCTAAAGCAAAACAAAAAGACGCCAGCTGCTTAACGAAAGACGCCAGATGTTTTCTAAAGCAATGGTTTTCTAAACAATGAAAACTTACAGCGTACATGTAAAATTAAAGTGAGCTGCAAGTCGTCATAACTCATCAAACCTTTAGTAGAAACGCGCCCGATCTCACGTCGGTGATGATGTACTGGGCAGAATTCACGGAAGATTCACAGTTTACCGATGAACCTCCGCAGCTTCGCCCACTCATCATCATTCACTCCGTGGATATGCTGCGATTTTTTTAGCCTTCATCAAAACACCACTTCCCATTCTTGTTGGGTGATTTAAAAAAGTCACACTTTCGCCGCAAGGGCGAATCAATGAATGCGATAGCAAGAAAAGCGGCCCGTGATGGACGCGCTGCGACTACCGTGCGTCCATCACTAACCGGCAGCTACTAGACAGTTTTAATTTCACGTACGTAGGGACTTCTCATACGCAAACGTGAAAAGTACACGTACGTTACGTGCACGACATCTGAAACGCTTTTAGCTACACGTACGTGACGCGCGGTGAGAGCTACCACGTAGCTCTATCTGCTGCGAGTCATTAACACTGCGGTAGCTTGTTCGAGCGCCCGCGCGAGCAGACAGCGAAAGGGCAAGGTTCTGCCTGCGCAAATATAAGAAGAAGCGAGAGAGCTGGCCAACGCCTTTAAGTGCGCCCGCCGCGCTCCTATCGCCATCTCGCTGGTAATGAACAAACGCTTATAAGCGCCTCCGTCTCGGAGGACTGCAAACGGTAAAGGGTGTGTATATAACGCTTGCCGTTAGCTACCTGAGGGATGTACTCTCTGTGGAGTAGTGCTTAGCGCACCGCGCTGCGAATTCAGAAGTCGCTGGTTCGATTCCGCGCTTCGGAAGCATTTTTCTGATTTATTTTTGTTTGGGATATTGATGTATATATACATACTTATACATATACGCAGCATGACGACGGCGACGGCAAAAATCAGCCGAGACTGTCCATATAATTGCTATCGCAATAAAAGAACGTTGCATAGCCGGGTAATTTTAAAACTTCAGATTCGTTCCTGTACCGTGTTTCCGTCATCGTAAGAAAATGAGGTTCAGAGCCAACAGTAGAAATAAGAGCGGTTATTGGTCGTCCTTATTTCTTGCACATTGCGCGCTGAAATGAATGAGGGACATGTTATTCTTTTTCGTGAAAAGCTATGCGCCTAATTTTTCATGCGTCACATAACCATTGCCTGCAATTTTTTTTCTGTTTAGGTAACAATAGCTTCGTTAATCAACAATCAATATTCTCTCATTACTGAGAGGTCATGCACGCTGGCGATTGCGTGAATTCGGCTGCCCTCAGTTTTGCGCGCCTTGATGCAACGATTGCCGTCCCCCATTGTCGACCCACATATTTAGTGAGAGTGCATGTGCAAAGAATCTCTGGATTGTCGGGTGTGACGTACACATTCGCGCCTTGTTACTGAGGAAAGCCAAGCGACTCGGTTGTTAGACGGGCTCTGCGTGCCCTACGCAAAAAGTTTTCACAGGCACGCCGTGTACAGCGTCGATATCATTCTTTTTCATGGGGCAGCCAATTACATCGCCCATTTTCTGAAGAATGGCACTGCAGTCCTCACCCTTTTAACATCGCACACCTTTTATCTCAACGTTGTTAATTCGTGAAGGCTGTTCCATGTCAGCCAGTTTAGTAGCGATTTCGTCCTTAGATTTCTGCAGAGACTTGTTTTCGGCTGTGGCGAACTTGTGCTTTCTTTTCATTTCTTCATGAAAAGTGCTGAAGACAGAGACTCTTTCACGAAGCTGTTCAATTTCGGCTCGAAGCTGTTGCGCTTCGCTTGACAGTTCAGCATTCGATGGCATCATGTAAACGTAACAATAACAACAGCACTTTAACTACTGGCAGCAGCAATCGCGAAAACAAAAGGAGGAGGAAAATCAACGGGGCAAACAATGCTCAACCAACCTGCGCAAACGAAGAACGATGCTTAGTGTACTTGACTTCCTGCTGCCACAACTGCCACTGCCAAAATTCGGCTACACGAGCAGAGCTTTGAGCTGAAGTAGTGTCTCCGGTAGGTGTCCTCGCAATCCGTGCTCACGCACAAGCTCGCTCCAGGTGGCTGTAGCGACAAGGTAGTCACGTTGTTTGACCAGTTATTTCAAGTAGACGGGCCGAGAAATGCAGAGAATATCCCGATAGGCGGAATAGCCGATCCAGATAACCGACAAAACCTGCGCAAGTCAACACGCTGCGCAAAGGAAGAACGTTGCACAGTGGACTTCACTTCCTGTTGCCACGACTGTCACTGCCAAAATCTGCCAAAACAAAAAAGTTATTGCAGAACGCTCACGCGTGCTTCGTTGAGATAAGCAATCTCCATTTTATTCGGCGAGAGAGATGCAACAATGACACAGTCAGTGCGGGATCGCACCATTTCTTCAGCTGATATTTTTTGTGGTGCAGTCTCAATCAGGTTTAACCAGCTAGACCAATCTTCACCATTACTAAGTTGTTTGTTGTTGTTGTCGTTGTTTAATGTTGGTGCTATGGTTCTCCATGTCTCCCTTAATGTCGCAAAGGCACCGCATAGAGTTGACCCTGCTTTCGCACAGTCGGTCCGCGTACTCCTGCTTCCCCAGTGGAGGAGAGGCGCCTCGAGCGACTCTCTTGATTGGTGCCAGTGTCGCTTCGTCGGAGGTTCGCCTCGTACGACCAGGATCGGGGACACTTCAGCGTTCCGTTTCCGGGTCACTACGCCTTCAGCGCACACCACGAGACGCAAGCCCTGGGAGACCGCATCGCATACCGAGTCGTCAAGGTTAGCCATACTGCAGGTGGTCGCAGAGCGCTGCTCCACCTCTGGAGCAGCGCTCCAGTCAGGATATTGGCGCTGCAAAATACATGCAGTTGAAAACAGATCTGACGATCTAACGCTCCGATTATCTCGCTAAGTGGGAAAATTCGCAAAATCGAGAAGCGGGTTTCTCGGTTCGCCGAAATTTAAAATTGTAATCTAGCGACATCCGAAAGCCACCGCAGCATGGTATTTGCGAATAACACATGCGTGGGAAAATCTTCGAAAGCGGCCTGGACACACAGCCTGCAATGTCCGGGCGATGCAGGCTGCGCAGACGGTTGCTATGACAATCTGGCGAAATGTAAAGAGGCGGATAACGAATTCAGTGAGTGTACGAACAGGACGAGCCGGCAAATTGCGTGGAGGCGATCACAGTCATTTGTCATATAAAGCATCAATAGCGAAAGCAATAGATGTTGGGCTCATATACAGGGACAATAATTGAACCACCACAGTACCAAGCGCCATCTTGTGTGTAGGAGCGCTGCGGACCGTTCTTCCGTACATGGGCGTTTCGAGCAGACTCATCGTAGTAAAGCTAGGGCCGTAACTGTGGCGAATAGACGATTTAACGCGGTAGCATCAGAGCACACGCTCGAAGAAAAACCCGTCTCTATTCGAAAGAAATCACCCCTTTTTAAATCGAAGGAAAACGTTTCCAAAGAAATCATCCCTCTTCTACTCATTCATTGCTGGAAAACTTCGTAAATCAGTTTTGATTCGAAGTTAGTTTCGTTAATTCGTTTTTCATGACAACATTCAACCGGCACATGCCGGAGAATGGAAATTTTTTCATTAGATCGAGAACTTCGTAAAATTGGATTGCATTAGATCGAGTCTAACTGTACATGGCGCGAACATTTTATTAACGCCGGTGTTCGAAGCCGGTGAAAGTATTAACCGGTCAGTAGTCAAGAGGAACCGACCTCCAAAACATGGCCGTGACAGGCTCTTATTCAGCTTAAGTTTTGTAAGTGAACACATAACAACCAGTCAATTTATTTATCTTGCTGCGCTATAAGAAATCTTTAGAGTATTTGGTGGAAGAGAGGAAGGGAAGGTGGTATAATAAAATCGAAGTCATAAGAGGCGCAGGATGTGAAGTCGTATGATGCAACTCGATGGCGTGAACTGATGTGTATGTAGTGGAGCGCGAGAAGGATGAGCATGCGCAGATGAAGCAAGGAGGATAACAGAAAGTGAGCCACCTAAATGAGTTCAAGGAAAGAAAAAGAATGAAGGAAATGTACTACATTGCGCCAGCCACAGTGAACGCCTCATTGTGCTCCTGTGATTCTCATTTGGTCATTCCTTTCTCACAATGCGCACCACGGTAGTTATATTCACTTACGAATGTTGAGCCCTTCTATCACACTAACGTACGGTGAGGTTCATATTTTTACTATGATTTCTTACTTATAGGTACTTGCAACCCCACAATGTGTCGTTACATCGTGGAATGAATACAGTAAAAAACAAACGAAAGCGTCACAATGATTGACAGGACGTGGAAATAAAAACACTACAAACGGCATAAGAGAAATAACACAGACTATACCTTTACGATATGCACAATCATTTACATGCATTTATATTAACTGGCTCCTACATTCTTTTATATAGATAAAAAATACCGTAATGCATGTGCGATAGGGCTACCGTATAAACCTCCCGAGCAAGAGAAAGTGCAACGGGAATGCGGTTTCGCTTCTCCAGAATGCGTGCACAGCATGCCTTTACCTTGTCTTTTTTTTTTCAGTGCTCTGCTCTTAAAATGCGCACTTCATTTATTTCGCATCGTTTCTCCGGTCGTGTCTACAAGAACCCAGAACCCCTAGTTCCCTCTAGGGTGCAATGCTGTATTTTAAAGAATTATACAGGAAACCCTGGCACCCTATGTGTAATTGCTGAAGAAACCAATCAATCAGAAAGGACGCCAAGGGATAAAAGAAATAAATTAGTAGAACAAGGTCTTTTTTTTAATAGCGGAGCTCTTTTAGGTCGAGCCTGCACCGTCTTCTCGAAAATATGATAAATATTATGATGATGATAACTGATGATGACTACGATGGTTATGCTGGAAGTAATAATCATGATGATAGATGAAGATGATGCTCGAAATGGTGAGAATGATGATGATGGTGATGATACTTGAAAAGAGACGCCTGTTGGTTATTTGGTTCAAGAAACTTACCAAAGCTTGAACGACGTTTCCCACGCGGCCATCCTGCCCAATCATTCACACTTCATCGAGTTAACTTGGACAGTTCGGCCTGCGTCTGCCGCGTAAACGACGGGTGTCTTTGCAACGCGCTCACTAAGTTGGACAACCGAGCTCTCGGATGAAAAAGTTCTACTCCATCTATAATGGGCAACGCCCATGCAAGCGCCACTGCGCTTCTTGCAATCGCCAGGCATTCTTAAGCTCGTGTAATCAGAACATCCTTCCTGCGAGTCTTCGCGATAGCAGATATATGGACACATGTGTTTGCCGTCGCGGTTGCCATCACGTTCCATATAAAGTCAATATCGGTAACATCGCCCAGCGCATCGTATGTTCTACCCGTGGGTAAAAGGCCGCGATCTGAAGACGACGAACGCGGCTGTAGAGAGAGGAAACGAATCGGCCATTTCCGTCACACTGGGGGCGCATACGATAACACCATCCCGCGTGCGATGTCTGCCGTCGATTGCTCCTCAAGCAGAAATAAAACGCCCCACCTGTCTTTCCTCGGGCGAAGGAGCTTCCACGCCAGAAGGGGGGATGGGAGGAGGCCTGCATCCCTTGAGCAGCAAGCGGGAATTGACTAAAAGGGCGTGGTTCGTTCGGCAGACATTGTCAAACGGATCGTATGCCTTTCTACGCTCTGTACTCTTATTGCTTCGAGTTGAGACAACAAGCACCATGTGGACCGCTTCTCTTGCTGGAGCGGCCCAATTCCCAGGACGAGCTCAAACGGGCGATGTATTCTCTCACAAACGAGGCTTGCAACCTGACCCCGTCCTTAAATTAAAAGAAACATCATTGCCAGTAAAACAGGAACAAAAGATTTTTGGGGGTCGTATTCGATAAGAACCTTAACTTTCTTTCACACCTTAATAATCTGAAAGTTAAAGCAAATAAGGCCCTCAATATCCTCAAAGTCTTGTCTCGGAAGCGGTGGGGTTCCGATCGGAAATGCCTCCTACACATCTATCGCTGGTTGGTACGTAGTAAATTAGACTACGGTAGTATTATCTATGGTTCAGCAAGAGGCTCGTACCTCAAACGCCTAGATCTTGTCCACAACAAAGGGCTACGCTTAGCAACAGGTGCCTACCGGACCTCGCCCATTCCTAGCTTGTACTCCGAAAGCAACGAACCGTCCTTGGAATTCAGAAGAACGCAACTGATGTTTACATATGCCCTCAGAGTTCGTTCTTCACCAGACCATATATGTTACAACATTATCACACACTCTGACCAACGACTACACTACATGAACAAGCCAAACGCCATTAAGACCACTAGCATTTAGATTTGAAAAAAAAAAATCGCGCCCTAAATGTCCCTGATGAAGCTCTCTCCGTCGCAAGAAGACCAGCCAGATGAGCTCCCTGGAGTGACTTCTCCAAATACCTTGATTTCTCACTAACACATCTTAAAAAACAACAGCCCCACGTGAATATACACTGCAGGAATTCCGCATGCTACAAGAAACCTACCACACTTACAAAGAATTTTATACTGATGGTTCGAAGACGTCTGCGTATGTTGGAAGCAGCGTGATAGGAGGAACACGCGAGCAGGTAGCAAGACTACCACATTTTGTCTCCATCTACACCGCAGAGTGCTATGCCTTATGGATGGCAGTACGGAATATCATAAACTCAAAACACAAGAAAGCAGTCATTTTTACATACTCTTTAAGTGCTTTCAGAGCCTTAAATTCAATAGCTCAGTATGAGCCCTTTATTGGTGATATTTTAAACATGTTATCTCACCTCCCCGACGACCATGCCATACACTTCTGTTGGGTCCCGAGTCACGTTGGGACCCCAGGTAATGAAAGGGCGGACCAACTCGCAGCAACGGTAAAAGAGCTACGTGTTTCAAAAATCAATGTACCAGTTAGGGATGGAATTAAAGCAGTTCGCCGGGCCATCACCTCTCATTGGCAGCAAGAAGGGAAATCGCAACAAAACAAGAAACTTCGCCTAATAAAACCTCTCCTTGGTGAGTGGAAGACTTGCTTTCATCAAGAGCGTTTTATCGAAGTAATACAGTGCCGACTTCGAATAGGCCATACACACGTCACACATAATTATCTACTGGCAGATAACGAACCAGCAGCATCCGATAAATGCAATGAGCAACTAACAGTTGTACACATTTAATTAGCATGCCCACATATGGAACCGTTAAAATAAAAATATTTTCAAATCTGTTATAAGTTGAAAATTCCATTTCATCCAATGTTATTCTTAGGAGATGACCCGTTAATACCCCCGGCTAATGTATTCAGCTTTTTAAATGAAGCAGAATTGCTAAATAAACTTTAATTACGACAAACTATGCTACCTCTACCAGACCAGCAAAACTCATGCGAGCTGTAGCACGGCCTCTCAGGAGAGACCCTTGCTGCAGCAGGAATTTGAAATAAGGCACTTGCCTCCCGGCCCTTGGGTATAAGGGCGCTGGCAGGGCAGTAGTGCTAGGGAAACTTCACGGTTTTGACAAGATAGTCACGCGCAGCAACCATACACATTGACCACCCCACGCATCAGGTTGACAATTTTAGAGTATATATATTTTACGCGATTACGCAACTAGCTCTCTTAGGCCTCTCTACAGCCATGCTACACCATTCATTATATCCCATTTGTCACCGCCGAGCATACATTTCATAGTCAGGGTCATAGTGTTGTTCACTATAGTGCTTTTGTTCTTTCCCCACCATGTGTCTGGCACAGCATAGCCTTAAGCCCCAACCGCATGCACGCGATTTTCGAGCGACGGCGACGAGCGACAGCCACAAACGGGCTCCGTCGCGATGTCGCGTCGCGACGGGAGCACCCACATGTATAGTGTACTAGAATACCCCTAGTGACGCGTCCGGCAAGGAGCGCGCGTGCCCGTTTGTGTAGACGCCACCAGGTGCCGCCGCTGCGCCTTTTTCTAGTCGACCGACCGCTGTCTCCGCCGCTGCGTTTGACCACGGCTGCGTGCGTTTTCATAGAGCGGCCGTGGCTTGACGCTGTCCGCGTTCCTACGCGTTCCTTGTGCCACGGACTCCTAGATTGCGAGACTTCTTAGCGAGATTTATTGTAGCAATTGCGTTCGCACCGAGAAATAGTTCAATGATTTTACCACCCATAAAAGGATTTTTTAGGGGCGAAGCTCCTTAAAGCGGTGCCCGTTCGTCCCTCGTAGTCGTAGTGGTCGTAGTGCGTAACCAGTCGTAACGCTAGTACTAGATCTTGACCTCGAAGGTGGTGCCGGTGGGAGATTTTTCCTGTGCGTTGTTGAACAATAAAAAATTCGCAGCGTGCGCGTTAACTAAAAGCCGAATTCTTCTGTCTCTCATTCCCCATTAGCAGCCATTGGCATGTTCCAGTAAGAAACGTTAGTAGAAGTAGAAGTGTAAGTGTTAGCTAAAAGCCGACTTCTTCTGTCTCTCATTCCCATTAGCAGACATTGTTTACCTCCAAGGTAGTGCCTAATGAGATTTCTCCTGTGCGTCATTAAACAATAAAAATTTTGTTCAAAACGCCGTTGATTGATGAAATAAACCAACGAAAGACGCCAGATGTTTTCTAAAAGCAAAACGAAAGAACGCCAGATGTGTCTAAAGCAAAACGAAAAGACGCCAGCTGCTTAAGGAAAGACGCCAGATGTTTTCTAAAGCAATGGTTTTCTAAACAATGAAAATTCACAGCGTACATGTAAAATAGGCCTGGGGTGCAGCCTCACTGGCGACCACAGCCAGCAATGCACTCCCTCACCAGAGCAGGATTGGCCACCCTGGTGTAGTACTCGGCCCTCAGTCCCCAGCGGCTGCGAAGCAACTGACCAAGGCGGCGGTCAGACCTGCGACGCAGCAGAGGGTGCTAAGAATCTCTGGGTACGGACAGGCCGCCATTGGAATCTGAATTTGGCTACGTATAACGCTAGAACTTTATCTAGTGAGGCGAGTCTAGCTGTACTATTCGAGGAATTGGAGGGTGTTAAATGGGATGTAATAGGGCTCAGTGAGGTTAGGAGGCCACAGGAGGCTTATACAGTGCTGAAGAACGGACACGTCCTATGCTATCGTGGCTTAGCTGACAGAAGAGAACTAGGAGTGGGGTTCCTTATTCATAAAGATATAGCTGGCAATATAGAGGAATACTATAGCATTAATGAGAGGGTGATATGTATCGTAATTAAGTTTAATAAGAGGTACAAGATGAAGGTGGTACAGGCCTACGCGCCTACATCCAGCCATGATGATCAAATGGTTGAACGCTTCTACGAAGACGTAGAATCAGCAATGAGTAAGGTAAAGACACAGTATACTGTACTGATGGGCGACTTTAATGCAAAGGTAGGCAAGAAGCAGGCTGGAGATCATGCAGTTGGGGAATATGGCATCGGCTCTAGAAACGCCAGAGGGGAGTTACTAGTAGAGTTTGCAGAACGCAATAATTTACGCATCTTGAATACCTTCTACAGAAAACGGGCTACTCGTAAGTGGACGTGGAGGAGTCCTAATGGCGAAACTAAAATGAAATAGACTTCATAATGTGCGGCCACCCGGGCATTGTACAGGATGTGGAAGTAGTTAACAAGATCCGATGCAGTGACCATAGAATGGTAAGATCTAGAATTCAACTTGACGTGAGGAAGGAACGGCAGAAACTGATACGCAGGAAGCCGATTAATGAACTAGCTCTGAGAGGGAAAGTTGAGGAATTCAGAGTTTCACTTCAGAATAGGTACGCGGCTTTAACCGAGGAAACCGACCTTAGCGTTGACGCAATGAATGATAATCTGACTAGTATCATCAAGGAGTGTGCAGTGGAAGTCGGAGGTACAGTTGTTAGACAGGACACTGGTAAGCTATCCCAAGAGACGAAAAACCTCATTAAGAAACGTCAAGCTATGAAAGCCTCAAATGCAACAGACAAAATAGAGCTGGCGGAGCTTTCGAAGTTAATCAATAGGCGTAAAGTAGCCGACATAAGAAAGTATAATATGGAGAGAATTGAGCATGCTCTAAAGAACGGAAGAAGCCTCAAAGCTATGAAGACAAAACTGTGCATAGGCAAAAATCAGATGTATGCATTAAGGGATAAGGAAGGCAAGGTCACAAACAATATGGATAGAATAGTTGAGGTAGCGGAAGAGTTCTACAGAGATCTGTACAGCAGCCGAGCCATTCAGGATGATAACGTAAGAAGGAGTAATAGCGCAGAGGAATCTGACATCCCACCAGTATTGACAGGAGAAGTAAAGAAAGCCCTAAAGGGAATGCAAAGAGGCAAAGCAGCTGGTGAGGATCAGGTAACATCAGACCTGTTGAAAGACGGTGGAGAGATTATGTTAGAGAAACTGGCCACCCTGTACACGAAGTGCCTCTCGACGGGGAGGATACCAGAATCTTGGAAGAATGCCAACATCATCTTGATCCATAAGAAAGGGACGTCAAAGACCTGAAAAATTACAGGCCCATAAGCTTACTGTCGGTTGTCTACAAGCTATTTACAAAAGTAATTGCTAACAGAATTAATACGACATTGGAGTTCATCAACCAAGGGACCAGGCAGGATTTCGTACAGGATTCTCAACAATAGACCATATTCATACTATCAATCAGGTGATAGAGAAATGCGCGGAATACAACCAACCCCTATACATAGCCTTCATAGATTACGAGAAGGCATTTGATTCGGTGGAGACATCAGCAGTCATGCAGGCACTGCGGAATCAAGGCATCGACGAAGCCTATATAACATAATGGAAGAAATCTACAGCGGATCCACAGCCACTATAGTCCTCCATAAAGAAAGCGACAGAATCCCAATAAAGAAGGGCGTACGGCAGGGAGACACGATCTCTCCAATGTTATTCACCGCGTGTTTACAGGAGGTTTTCAAGGCCCTAGATTGGGAAGAGCTAGGGATAAGAGTTAATGGAGAGTATCTCAGTAACCTACGATTCGCTGATGACATTGCATTGATGAGTAACGCGGGAGACGAATTGCAGCTCATGATTACTGAACTGGATACGGAAGTAGAAGAGTAGGTCTGAAAATTAATATGCATAAAACTAAAGTAATGTGGAACAATCTTGGTAGAGAACAGCGCTTGCGATAGGTGGCGAGACACTGGAAAGTTGTAAAGGAGTACGTCTGCTTAGGACAGGTAGTAACCGCGGAGCCGAACCATGAGAGTGAAATAACTAGAAGAATAAGGATCGGTTGGGGCTCATTCGGCAAGCATTATCAAATCATGAATGGTAATCTACCACTATCCCTCAAGAGGAAGGTTATAACAGCTGCATCTTACCGGTACTTACCTACGGAGCAGAAACCTGGAGACTTACAAAGAGGGTTCACTTAAATTGAGGACGACGCAGCGAGCGATGGAAGGAAAATGATAGGTGTAACCTTAAGAGACAGGAAGAGGGCAGAGTGGGGTCAGGGAACAACGGGGGTTAATGACATCATAGTTGAAATCAAGAAGAGAATGGATAGGGCCGGGCACGTAGCACGTCGGCAGGATAACCGGTGGTCATTAAGGGTAACTGACTGGATTCCAAGAGATGGCAAAACGCGTGAGGGGGAGACAGAAAATTAGGTGGGTAGATGAGATTAAGAAGTTTGCAGGTATTAAGTTGCAGCAGAAAGCACAGTGACCGGTGTTGATTGGCGGAACATGGAGAGGGCCTTGTGCCCTGCAGTGGCGTAGACAGGCGGATGATGATGATGATGATGACATGTAAAATTAAAGTGAGCTGCAAGTCGTCATAACTCTCATCGAACCTTTAGTATAAACGCGCCTGATCTCACGTCGGTGGTGATGTACTGGGCAGAATTCACGGAAGATTCACGGTTTACCGATGAACCTCCGCAGCTTCGCCGCACTCATCATCATTCCACTCCGTGGATATGCTGTGATTTTTTTTTTCGTCTTTAGGCTGAGTAATAAAGGAAGACGCTTTGTGCCTCAGATATAAGCAAACCCCGTTATACGGTGGTCAGTAGGTTGTCCTGGACCGCATACAGTCTCTTTGTTTCGCTACAGCAGGGGCGTAGCCAGAAATTTTTTTCGCAACCGTACTTTATGTATGTTCGCGTGCGTGCGTTTTTATGTGCGCGGGTATATATCCCGAAAACATATTGAGCGCTTACAAACAGGGACGTAAGGGAGACGACAACACAATGCGCTAACTTCAACAATTTTATTTCCAGAAACCACCAAACTATATATCCGTGCACAGTGGCGCCACCAGTCCATCCACTAGCCAACCAAAAAAGCCCTCTCCCGATCTAGAAGGTCAATTGACGGTGCACTCACGCACGTGTCACCATTGCGAGATATAGCCTGGGCTTCGATTATCTCTCGGACGTCTTTATCTTTATGCTTTGCAAGCACCTTACATGAATCATACACCGGTACGCAACCGGTGTTGACAAATGGCCGTAATTATTCTTGTTTTTGACATTTAACTTGTGCTCACGAAGTTGGCTAGTGCTCACGGTTGGCTAGTGGATGGACTGGTGGCGCCACTGTGCACGGATATATAGTTTGGTGGTTTCTGGAAATAAAATTGTTGAAGTTAGCGCATTGTGTTGTCGTCTCCCTTACGCTGTTTGTAAGCGCTCAATATGTTTTCGAGTTCCGTTTACCAACACGCCCAAAAATGGCAATGGTATATATCCGCAAGCAAAACTGAAAAATTTCGGGGGGGGGGGTGGAACCCCCCCCCCCTGGCTACGCCCCTGATTTACAGCCTGTCACAACGCATCACGAGCAGGCTCGTGCTCGGCTCGCACGAGTGTTTACAACGGCGAGAGCCAAACGCGAGACGCGCGTCTTCACACAACTTGCTGGCCGAACTTCTTGCATAGCTTCCGCTATAGTTTACTAGAATAATTTAGCTTCCGCAAAATGCGCCTGATGTATGAAACGGAGTATATAGTATAGTGTAAAGAAAGTTTTTGAAAACCACATCAACGAACTAGTATGAAAAGATCGACTGCTAGCTAAAATGCTACTGACCTGCGGAATCATGGCGCTAATATATTGTACTAGAATATTCTAGCACACTATAATTGCGCTTGCACTTCGTGACATCGCCTGCGACAGTGGCTATTCGCAGTTTTTTTTATCACCCTTTGCGTAAACAAGTATGTGCGCCTGTTTTTCTTCTATGGCGCAGTATTAGCACACTTAACTCGCGTGTTTTCACACTCGACACAAAAGCGCACAGTGATTTCTGCGCTACGTTGCTATTATTGTGTTCTAGAATTATTCTAGTACACTATAGTTGCTATGCCAGAAGGCGTACGACGGACGCATATTGATGATGGTAAAATGTTCGTGCAATATTGTCGGTACAACTGCGCCTATAACCGCGCCTAAACAAAATCATCCCGCGGCGTTGGTCCTTGCCCGATTTCGCGACGTGCCTGATAATGACATCAAGCTGTTTTGAAAATTTTAACCCGGAAATAATTTTTTTCAGCGAAACAACGAAATCCGCCGCATCTTCCAACTCATGCCGTCGGATGTATAGCCGGACGTAACGCTGGGAACGATCGAGCCGCATTGGTGTTTCTATTTATTTATTGACAACCATAATGGAAGTTGAAATACATATAATCACAGTACAAGCAGCACTGTTAGCACACCTGACTAGAACAGCTTGTAGCACGCAGATTTAGGTGCACCGACTGAGCTTGATATATTTGGATGCCTGGCGCCTTCTTTCATTACATTTATTCACGCTCTTTGTGAAGAAATGCAGCCTGGTTGTGATGTAGAAGGCAGTTAGTTCTGCTGTGAGAGATTCGCTGTGTTCAGGACAGCCAAGTTCACGCTGCCGCCTGGCTTTGACAACATTTAAGGCATCTACAACACTCTCGGCGTGTAACTCAAGAGCACTAAACAAGTTGTAAAGTCCTTTTCCAAATTTACCATGAACTGGTACAGAGGGGCAGCAGGATATAGGAGACCACCATTGTCTTTCATTAGTGTAAATTCAGCGAGTCTCAAATCTCCTGCTGCCTCTTTTGTCATTAGCAGTAAATTTAGGCAGGCTTCACAGCCTGTCTTCAAAATACACTTCCTCGCCACATAACCAGCAATATAAAAATGAGGCGGCTGTCACTAGATGTTACAATGCAGGGAGAGTGGTCTGGAAGTGTTTTCACCATAGCTGCCTCTGCTCCATCTATGTCGCCAACATCCAAGAACTTGTTAATTAGTTCTTGCCTTCCGCTCGGAGAGGCTTGCTGGCTGGCATTTGCGTCCAATAAGACACTTAGGACACTGGGCTCGCAATTTGCCTTAGAGACAGAATGGGCGAGGTTACTGAAGGAGAGGCAGTTCACAGTCACCACGAACTGTTGCGGTGTTGGATGAGAATTGCACCCAGAAGATTGACGCACAATCCCAAAGAGGTGCTCGACAGGATCCTGGCTCAGTCTGCATGTCATAAGGTACTTAAAGCCTACACTTCTTGATAGGTAGCCCAAAAGTAACAGCACACTTGATAAGGTCACTCGCAGTCCTGTAGCTGTTGATTGGCTTAAGAAACCTGTTTTCCGTTTGTATGGAGTTCCTAACTTTTCAGAAGTGCCAAAAATGAATGCAGCTTGTAAACCGATGCAGATCCTGGGCCCAGGGCCTCAGCAGGAAAACCAGAGGTCATCAGTTGAATGAGGTCACGAACTGTCCTGAAACAGGACAGAGTTCATGAGCACATGTTCATCGAATCCCTTTCAGGCTGCTGTTGCTGTCATACTATGTTTGTTTTGGACGTGTCTAACAAAGAAACCAGCTCGAAATAAGAATGTCCCTTCCTTCGTTCTTGTCTGTAGCAGGTATGCATATAAAGAAGTTCAACTACTCACTCAAAGAAATGCAGCGTTGCAGAGATGTCACCACAGGTCTCCTCAATTGTTGATCTATGGAGTCGTAGTCCTTGAGTCACTTTCTCACTGAACAACTGGAAGGCCAGTGACACTCTGGACCTCAAAACTATTCGGGTTGGTGTGGCTTGACGTGATTCCATGCAGGGCCTGCAGGGCCACGTTATTTCCGTCCGGGCGATAGCAGTGCGCACTGGTTGAAGTGTCACCTGTAATAATAAAAATAAATGTCACCATGTTCACCCAGTGCACTAGGAATATGGTTGCAATGGCTGCGATTATGTGCTTATGAAAGACTTACACGACCATCTGGCAGCAGGTAGCCAGATCCAAGTAGTCCATTGCGTAAGCACTTTATCAAATGAGGAAAATTGGAAAAAAAAGATAGTTGCCGCTCTGGATGTACAGGATGCATTGCACTACAGTGTGTGCTTGTTGCAGATGCCCCTACACCAAGTATTTTCCACATTTTTCTATTCCATGCTGCCCCATCTGACGTGATAAAGTCAACCTTCAAGCCGGCCTTCTCCACCAAGATCACAGCTTCAAGCATAATCTTTGTTAACATGGCTCCTGTTACGTTTCCTTTCGTGGCAAATGCTGCAATTACCTGTGTCCACTTGACAACAAAAGGGACAAACATTATGACCATGCCATGATCACAAACAGTGTGTTTGTCATCTTCTGAGGTGAATGACCAAGGGTCTACAAAGCCTTCTATGTGGCCAGCTGTGGTGACAGAAGGGTGTTCGGATAGCTTCATCTCGTCCACTGTAAGACCTCCATGTCGTTGGAAAAGGTCCATTGAGGCTGTCTTTTTGCTGAGCACATCGAGAACTTTTGCGCTGAAGCCATATCCTGTCTTGTAAGACTTCAGGTATTTTCGTAGTGTTGTTTTACATGGCATTGTAAGTATGCATTCCTTACGAAGGTGTTCGTACAGCTTGGGGCTCTTCATTTTCATCATCAAACATTCTAGCACCCACTCATTTGAATATTTCATCCCTTTGATGCTTTGGTATGAGGATGCTTTGAACACGTGATGAACAGCCTCACGCTGTTTGGGTGGAAGGCTTGCTATTTTTGTGAGAAATTCATCTTCACGAATCATTGCGTTCTCGGCCGCCATGGCATCAAGTTGTCTTTTCAAGCTTGTGGTGCGGTTACTAAGGCGCAGTGCCTTTTGCTTGGCGAGCTTTAGTCGTTCAGATAGGGCGCGACTCCTAGACAGTGCCACACCCCTATTTGAAACACGCGACTTTCTCGTCAGAATCTGCTTTCGCACTGCCTTACAGTCCGCACAAACGCCGCCTGGAAAAAAGAAAAGCAGTGCACAAGTCAGTCTAACACGTGTGAAATTCTGGCACGCCAATGTGGCGAAGTAGCAAGTGTTCAAAAAAGATAACTTACCGTGTAAAGAAACCTTGCCCTGGCACTTGGTGCTGAAAGTAGAGCCCCCAAATATCACAGTGGCAGATTTCAACCTTGCGGTCAAAATATGGGATAAGTCCCGAAGGTCACTTTCAGGCATTATTCCTTGACAGGTCACAACGCGGTCAATGTAGCAAATGCTTCGTGGCGGCAAGGGAGTGTTTAGTTGTCTCTTGGAACAGCACACCTCGAAAGTACACTTGAGCAGACACTTTTTCTTCGTGAGCATTGAAACACACAACTTTTTCGTGCAAGATTTCGAGCCTCTCTTGCTTCCGCACCGAGGTCGTAACGAAAACGATGGCTGAATCAATGCCGCAATTGAGGCGACACCACAGCTACGAGGGAACGTTCACTGCCTGGAGCGAGCTAAACGTGAACGGTTCATTTTCCGTGAACTGTCCATTTTCATTTTGCGCACTCCCGCAATGTTTCTCATGAAGTGGTAGCTGTAGCTGACACTCTGCACCTAGTTCTTCATTTTTCGCCCTCTCTGCGCCCTTGCGTGGCTTCTTGCCTGGAGCCGGTACACTTACCGTGGCTGCCCTCTTTCTTTCCGACCTTTCATTTACAGGTGTGACAGAGAGGTTGGACGAACAGTCGGGCAAAAGGGTAGGCACCGCGCCAGGCGCTAGGGATGGTTTCCCACGTGGAAGTCGCACTTCAGTGCCGTTAATGATATGGATGTAATCTCTCAATATGAATCGTGGCTCAAAGTGGCGCTCACATACCGCTGAAGATTCCGTCAGAGGCTTGTCTGTTCTTCGTAAATTGCTCTCCCACTTCCGAAGTTCATCTTCGGTTGGCGCGGCGAACAAGGACGCTCTTGGAGCACCGGGATAACCGCTGTGGTAGGCCAGAGCGAAGCAACGCGACTCTGTTTTTCTTTTCGGCATCCTACATGGTCTACTACATGGGAACGCCCAAGAACATAAAAAGTCCTCCAGCGTTTTTTCACCAGATCAACCGCTTTGGAAGTAGCGTCGCACGGGATATATGCGCTCGCACGAGACAAGCAGACGCAAAGCGCGTCTGCTATGCGCGTCTGCTTGCGCGCAAGCCGGCCTGTCTGCAAGCCGGCTCGAGCCGGCTCGGTGACTAGAAAAAGGACCAACAGCGCCACGGGTGGCGTCTACTGGCGTTTGCTTCAACCGCCCTAGTGTCCCTCCCTCCTGGACGCGTTACTAGGGATATTCTAGTACATTCTAGGCCGTATTCTAGGCCGTATCATGAGCCATTGGCACATTAACATTTACTTGGACGCCGTAGAATAAATGAGCATAATGAGTGCTCGAACGCGCCAGAAAATTACTTTCGTTTCCAGGGCTGGCGTGTGCTCGATGCGCTAACTGCGGGGGCACGAACGCATGCGAAACGGAGGCACATTAGCCCCGCATCTCGCTGCAATTCATGAAAAAGAAATGAAAAAGACTCACACATTCCCTTTGTGTGTCTGATTATTTCGCTCAAGTTTTATTATTCTATTCAAGCAACAAATTACACAAACTACACATGTCGTGTCAAATAATTATCGCAGTGTCACGTGCTACTGTTGGCGACGTTAGAGCACAGTCGTCTACGTAGAGGAGCGACGTCACTGCACCACCATCTACGTAGGGCCATTTTCTCATGTACGTCATCCCCTCATTCTCTAAAGCGCGCGCCCGCGAGAGGAAGGGCAAGCAACGTTCACCTTGAAATATGACCCATTTCTGCCGCGCGTAGCGTTGCAAATTTTTTCAGACGTGATCGTGAACGCCCAGTGTATGCATTGCGCTCGTGAGCTCAAAATTGTCAAACCTGGTGAGGGGCCCTTTAAACAGCGTGGTCGCAGCGTCACTGCGGTGAGCACTGCTGTTACCTGCGGAGAAATGCTCCCATTGTGTCCGGAGCGATAGCAAAGGCCGTAAGAAGGAGCGCACGCGCGCCTCTCCAGTCCGGCCATGGTTGAGCGTCATCGGTGCTCACCTTAACCGAGCGAACGATTACTGCGAAAGATATCCTGGCTCGGATATTTCGAGCCATGCGACATTCTTGTTTTTCCTGCAATTTGTGGCGCCGATACAGAAAATAAAAAATACGATAAAAATAAAAATAAAAATAAAATAATTTGCATGAAAATTAAAAGTGACACTAGGCTTATAGAGTGGTCTGATTGCAGTTTGCACCACCGAAACCAAAATGGCGAAGAAAGTGAAAAAATAGTGAGAACGAGCAGAACATCAAGAAGTAACAAAACTTCAAAAATAAAAATTTGTAAAAATAAATGAGGAGTTGTCTGTAGATGTAGGATGTAGTGCGTTTGTACAGTTCGGTACACTGCTAAGGTATCACTCGAATGAACGCCTTTCCTATCGCTGGCCTTCTAAATAAAATTAGATGTGGATACTTTGTTCATAAAATGGCGCAAGTGTGTCAGATGGAGTCAGAAATCTTAGCCTCTAGTGCTCCTATGCAAAATGTAAGCCACTATGGTTTTGAAAGAGGGCAAAATCCGAGTATTCCCTGCTCGCAAGCGTGACCTTCAACAGTGTACATGAATGTACATGTTGCTCTCTGATTCAGTGCTTCAGTATACTGCCAGATGAAAACACGTGTACAGCTGCGTTCACATTTCTCTTGAGGGAGTATTGTAAACGCCGGTAATTTTTTTCTCGAAATGCAATTTGAAATTTTCTAATGCATGGTGCTCAATATTTAGCTCACATATTCACAGAAGCCTTCATTGCTGATCGCAGTATTTGCTGTTTAGAAAAAATTGATCCATGGCCCCTTCGTAATGATTCTCGCCGTCAGCGTACCACTTGAAGTCTATATGCGATTTCGACGTCATGGTGTGCAGTGAAGCTACAGGAAGACAGTGAAAGTATAACGCAAAAACAAAACACAAGCACCGCTATTATGATGTGTATTATCAAGCACCATTATAGACCTGCCCAGTCACTATACCATGCATTGGTACAGTTATCCTGTAGGGTAATTGTCAAGAGGAGAGGAGAAGGAGAGAAACGAAAGGCAGGGATGTTAACCACTCTAGAAGGATCGCTATGCTACCCTAGACTGAGGGAAGGGATGAGGGAGATATAAAGATAGAGAAAGAAGGAGAGCACGCACGCACAAAAAGTCACACACATTGTGCATTGCTTGATGCATCGCCACGCCTACGGTATTATTTCTCCCACGGAGTCGTGCTGAAGCCTCGCATTATTCCCTGATATCCGCGAGTTCTCCTTAGGTAGGGTAGACGTGCTTTCGCACAAAAAAATGAAGGAGCATTACGAGTAATATTCACTATAATATTAATTAGTGGGGTATTACGTCCCAAAACCACGGTAGGATTATGAGAGAAGCCGTAGTGGAAGGCTCCAAAAATTTTGACCATCTGGCGTTCTTTAACGCGCACCTAAATGTAAGTACAAGCACCTCAAACATTTCGCCTACATCGAAGTTACTGTAAATTACTTGTTAATCCCTCTAAGTAACTTCTTAATTACAGACTCGCCTATTTTGCTTCTGTACACTAACTAATTATCAACTATTCTCATGCACTTCCTACATAACCTTCTACATTCTCGGACAATTTTTCTTGGCAATTAATCGAATGCTGCAGAGCCAGATCGTGCGTACCTTATCGCTAATGAATGTAGGTCCACAACTGTATGCGCATTTTTTGCGTTAGATGTGAGAAATGCTCCTTTATCTTCTACATGTTGCTCTTTCACACAGGACCCAGCTCATCTGTCAGATATTTGTATTTGTTTTACGTTACACGCTGTCACTTTGCGTTTTTTGCACGCGTGAGAAAGTCGCGCCTTTCACGTGTACCTCCAACGCTAAGCGGTGTCTGCGTTGATACGAAACGCTGGTTGCACGCAGCCATTGTGTTCCACATATTGTCATAGCGCTAGCAGACACTGACGAGGAGCGTTGCATGAGTGGCAGTTGATGTACAGGGACGCTTGTGTCTTCCTCATCCGTCTCTTCTAGCGCTAGGACACCACTTTGATGCATATAACCAACCAGAACAAAAAGTCACGCTGGCAGAAACATTTCACCATCTCCCACTAAAGGGAACCATGTGGGGATGCGAAGGAGCGCATAGGTCGACTTGAAGTTCCGTTCATCACGGGCACCTTGCCCGATGTTGACGCGTGCCTGCATGTGGAGCACACCATGAATTCACTGTAGTTGCTGTTGCTGTTACTCGTCCCAAACTCTTGTTTTAGCACGCCACGCGGGTTCATCGCGCGCCTGCAGAATCTCGTTCCCCGACGCCATCACGTCATTGCTGAGAGAGTGTAAGGGGGTAGGCCACAGCTCCTTTACTCAGCCCCTTACACAGGCCCGAACGCGCTAGTGCGTGCCAGCGCGTTCTGACTAGGATACAACGCGTTGGTTCATCGCGCGGCAACAGAATCTCGTTTGCCGACGCCATCACACGATTGCTGAGAGAGTGTAAGGGGGAGAGGTCACAGCTTCTTACCCAGCCCCTTGCACAGGCCCGAACGCGCTAGCGCGTGCCAGCAAACGTGGTTTTGTTTGCGTTACGCCAAGCTAGGGCAGCATACGGCAGACCAGGCCCTAAAGTGCTCTGCACGTATCATCATCAAGGCGGTCGAAGAACAAGACAAAGAAGACTTCTCCTTGGCGCGAGCGCGCGCTCTATGTGTTACAGATGGCTATGGTAGGTTTTAGAAAGCGGACAATCGCCAATGTAACTGCGGACAAAGCCCAGCACAAAAGCTGCTTCGCATTTAAAAGTTTCATTTCTCCCCAGAATCCAGCATATTGTCACGTGGTGGTGACGTTGGAGAAGGCAGCAGTCGGCGGGTTCAAGATCAAACTACGTATTTGGGCGAACCTGTGCCCGGTAAACGAGGAGTCAAACTACAAGCGATACACGCTTATACCCTCGTTACACGGGCACGCTAACCTCAGTTACGAGCAACCTCAGTTCCCACAAACCGTGGTTGCATGCAGTTAGACGGAAAGCCTAACTGAAGTTATCCCACTAACTATGGTAGCTGCAAACTGAGGTTGGCCCCCTCAGTTAAGCAAGCTAACTCACAAAATGGCGGCTCCCACGGCAGCGGTCGACGGCAGCATGGCTCCGCCACAGGCCGAAACTTCTTCCCAAAGGCGCGTCAACTGGTTTGTGTCGACACCAGAAGCACTAATACGCCTTTGGGAGGACAATCTCAGCGCCCTGCGATCGAACACGCGTAATGCACGTCTTTATGAAGAAATGACGCGCGACCTGAACGCGCGCCTGCCTGCAGGCGATGTGCCATTTACCGCCAAGCAGGTGCGGCAGAAGCTGGAAAACTTGAACAAGCGCTACCGATAAGTTCCAAAACTTTGTTACTAATCTTGTTGCGATGCTGTGTAGCGGATGTGTGTGTGCTTATAAGGTGCCTACACACGTCCGCGCTACTGTTGTGGCTGCTACTGTCGGACGGCGCACGTAGGCTTACATTTACGCGAAAACGTAGCTCCTGCATGCGTTTCGGGTGGGCATAGCACACGCAACGGGATTTTTAGAACGCCTTGCATAAAGAACGAGCATGTGTGTTCTCGCCATGGCTAGAGTGGGGTTCTCCGCGATGTCTCAGCCAACAATAAAAATTTAAAAATGTACCAATGTTATTTCACGTGCAGCTGCTGTCAGGATGAAGCGCACCGTAAACGTGGACAGTAGAGGTGCACAGGACAGTGCTTACACTCACGACTGATTCTTTATTACCCAGAAAAGGCAATATAAAGCGTATACATGAATCAGATAGCTATTGTTCGAATGCTGCTGAACATCGAGCAACCGAATACTTAAAAATCTGTGTTTCTTCCGTGGTAACGTGCATGATTGTCCTTGTAAACACTGCTTTTGGCTGCTTAAATAGGCATACAGAGGAGGTACACACACACAAACAAGCGTCTATTCCAACGCCTGTCTGTTTTCTGTCATGCAGTTACATTCCACCTCCCCCCCCCCACACAACAAAAGATTATTTGCATAAGCCATCAATGTATGCAAGAATGGCCACTGAGCTTTGTTGTAGTAGTAATTGTGTACGTTCTGAATGCACTTAATGTGCTCATGTATTGCAGTGCCTCTCACTATTTATATATGTTCTCTGTGGACCGTTTCAACCAAGGAAGAGACTAAAAGCAATGCCATCCTGTCCAATATCTTGATAACAACATTGCACGTTATTTGTCATTTTAGTTAGGTGATTTATAATACTACAGGTGCATTTGCGTGTTGCGTGGTGTGTTGTGCACTAAAGGATTTTTTTTCTTCAGAAACCTGAGACGTGGCACAACAACCGGTTTGAAAGGTATGGACTGGCCATATTATAGGCTTCTTCACTCCTTTTTGGGGACTCTTCCTGTCAATGACAGCAGCCTTGTGAAGGAGAGCGTGGAGGTAACTGCCATTTTCAATTATATAAGCTTTCGCATACGTCATGTTGGCGTACCGAGTCGTGAGTACTCTGAAAGCTTGAGATATTAACGAGTGATGGGTTGTAGTAATCAACATCCATGAACAGAAACAAAGGTGCGTTTGAGTGGCTTAACTATAAGTAGTAGTGCGTGCCAGTTAACATGGGTACAAACGAAGTTTTGAAGAGATCTAATAGCCAGGAACACAATGTTTCATTAGGTTGTGTCTAACCAAGAAACAAACCCTTGATCCACCCCCTTTCGTTAGTGCCCCTATGCCTTGCATGAAATGATGTGTGACAACTGTCTGTTCCTCCTCTCAAACAGCACATTTATTTATTCAAAATGCTGCAAAGGGCGAAAGCATCACTGAGAAGTGTGGTTACAGGAAAATGTAACAGGAACAGCAAGTGTTATTTCAATATGCATCTGTGGAAACAAATTGCACTGAAAAGTATGACAACGCGTGCGAACACTAGTAAATATTACCAAGAGTTATCGTGAAACAACTTTCATGAATGTGCCGTGATTTGCAGTGGTGACTGACAGGTTATGTGTAAATGCAACTGCACATTTAGGAGGCACATGGCTGATAAGAATTTGACACAACACGTGGTGATAACACACTATGAAAAGTCCTATGCAAAGTTTTTGTACATGAGCAATGACAGAGATATAGGCATCCTTAAAACAATATAAACTGTCTGGTAAAGCACTACACCCATAAACCAAAAAGACGGGCCCCTACAGCACATGAAGAGCAAGGGTTACCATCCAAAGGTAAAATCACTTAGTCTTACGAAGAAAAACCTCTGCTGAAAGCCATTTAAGAACGTAAGCTTTTGAAATGACATGTGTGATACTTTTTCCCTGTTATACATAGATGCCAGAAGTTAATGAGGCACCTGCAGGTGCTGAAGTGCTGGCCACGGGGGACGTGACTCAAACTGAAGACGACACTGCCGCAATGGAGGAATCGAGCACTGTTAGCGTTGGGCGCGATGCTGTTGCCACCTGTAGTAGCTCTGCCGAATCCGAGAGCCAGCCCGATGCCACGAGTCCCTGCACAAACAGGAAGCGAAAGTGGCCAGCAACAGGCTTGCAGGAGCTCCTGGAGCTACACAGGCAGGCCGAGGAGCGGAGCGCAGGTTTGGCCTCGCAGAGTATGAAGCTTCAAAAGGGACTTCTGGAGCTTCAGAAAGAAGCCAACCAGACACAGAAAGAAATGTTTGGCTTCTTGAGGTCATATTTTGATGCTGAGAATAAACCCTGAGTGTTTGAAGCACAGCATTGCATTTGTTTTCCTTTTTTTAAGCTTGTTCATAAAGGTGCTCATCCCAGATCTTGCGGATGGATTTCAGTGCTGCCATATTGGGCTGTAGCCTTCCTGTACAGTGATAGGGTGAATGCATACACATGAAAACGGTTGCGTTGGTGCATTCAACATTTGTACAAAAATAATAAAGCATTCCTTTAACAGCACAAGGTGGCATCGTCCACGTGTCTTATGTAAAATCGTCTATATTTCAGAACAAAATGATCATGACGCAACTCTTAAAGCGTGTGGTTACTGCCAACCTGTCTGCTAAAATTAAAAAAATAGTGCTCGATAGAATTGCAAAGCTGAGCGCTTGCATCAGTACCTCGACAGTCTTGTCTAGACCGCTGATTTCTCCAGCCACGTGCCAATACATGCAATTGTGCCTTATATATTACTCAAACACGTTCAGCGTAGGGAATATTGCACTATACATTGACAGAAAAAAGACGGGGAAGTGTGTGAGATAATATAAAAACAACAAATTTATCACTGAGTGTAAACCTGCAACACACAACAGCAAAAGATTACAAAATGAAAGCGCACAAGAAGATATTTAAATGATGAAAAACAACGAGAAAGCTGAACATTAGCTGCAACAATTCAAAATATGTTGGACACTTGCTCTCTGAAGCACCAAGAACTGCATGTTCAGCTAGCTAGGCT
Source organism: Rhipicephalus sanguineus (assembly GCF_013339695.2). Lineage (NCBI taxonomy): Eukaryota > Metazoa > Arthropoda > Arachnida > Ixodida > Ixodidae > Rhipicephalus > Rhipicephalus sanguineus. The sequence continues at coordinate 14,169 of NW_023615173.1, read as the reverse complement.
AACAGTGAAGTGCTTGGCAAGAGCATCTCGAAATGCAACTCCAAGCGGCTCTTCGCGGTGACTTCTGCACACTGGTTGTGGCCGGCTTGTATCTTGGCGCACCACATCTTCCATCAATCAAGCTGATGCCGCATTGATCTTTGAGCTCTTCACATATGTTGTGCAGTACATAGCATGCACGAATAATGCGGTTGACATTGTCAATATCAACTTCGAGACCTTTGTGCATGATTGTAAAGCGTGCTTTAAGTCTGTCAAGTGCATTCTCTACCACACGTCTAGCACTTCACAGGCGGTAGTTAAACACTCGCGAGGGGGAACCAGCTGGCCCTGCACGAGAGAATGGCTTCATAAGGTGGCACTGCAAAGGAAATGCTTGATCACTGAGGAGGACACGGCACACCGAAACACCTTCCACATCATTTGCTTCCAGTTCAAACAGTTCGCTTGCCAGCACCTTAGGCATTCGCGAGCTTTCGGACACCGCAGCATCGTGGTTCTTTCCTGGTGACTCCACGTTCACGTACATAAATCTGTATCGGTGGTCCACAACAGGGAAAAGAATGGAACTATACCACCCCTTGCAGTTGTAATAATCGGTTGCGTGTTCTTTAGGGGGCCATACCTCTATATGGCAACCATCCAGGGCGCCCACAAATTGCGGAAAGCCGGTGATAGCTGCAAACTGTTTGAGGTGCTCCTTCATTTCCCGCGTGTGGGGAAATCGGACAGAGCGCGCCTCCAAGTACCGCACAACCACATCGCAGAACTCTCGAAAGATGAGGTTCACGGAAGAGCGGCTCACGCCAAAAAGGTTAGCCACGGTTCTTTCTTCCGCGGAGGTAGCGAGACGGTACAAGGCGATCGCGACGCGCTTGTCCAAAGAAATTGCTTTGCGCATGACGGTGTCCTGTCTCTTCATGTCTTCACACACGCTCAGAATATAGTTAAATGCGCATCGATTGACACGAAAGTTCTCACGGAATTTGCTGTCTGGTAGCTGAGGCAATGTTCCTTCATACCACATGTTTCCACACGTCTTTCATGTTTGTCTTTCGCGCGCGACAAGCAGCGCAGTCCCGAGCATCAGTCGACGGCGCCGCTGGTCAGCACACTCCCTTTCTCGTTCCAAGTTCCTGATGGCTTGAACGATGGACGCTTGCTTTATGCGTTGGTCGTGCAGCTTGCTTTGCATTGCTGTGAACATCGTCCAGAAAAGCCGATCGTCGCCGAGATGCTGCTCCGGCGGGCGGACAGCCTCGTGAGAAAACCGACGACGGCCCACCAGCACTCATGCAGAACTCAGAGAGCAATAACGACGCGAGAAATAAAAAGGAAAACAAGATTACGAGACGTGCGATTTCACCACACAATCAACAAGGAAAGAAACGGCGATAAACACAACCAAACGGTAACGGCTTGCGTGCAACGGATTTCGTCGGCCGAAAATGCAGCTTTACAGCCGATTGCGACCACTGTTGACAGATTCTTCACAAATAGGGCTAAACGCAAACCCAATACGTGTAAAACTCACTGAAACACATCAAAACTGTCACACATCACAATCATTTTGATAGACAATAACATTGACACACATTTGTATTGATACTTTGTAGAGAAATAAATCAAAATAAAGCCTGTGCGCAAGCAGTCACGTGACATGTCGTCAAGCTAAGAAACGTGAACAGGATGACCCGTGTAACTTCAGTGGACTGCGGTTAGCGTTAACCACAGTTGGAACGAGTTAACCGCGGTTGCTTGTAACTGAGGTTAGCGTGCCCGTGTAACAAGGGTATTACACTGATAGCGGTGAACAAAGCGTCGGCCGTTGATATTCTTATCTGCAGTAGGGCGCGTCGGCATTTATACATGCGGCATCGAACATTCGAACCTTATCGCTGGTGGCCGCGTTAGTTCCAGAATAACCACTGCTGTTCGCTTTTGCGCGCTCAAGCCAATAAGAAGATTCTAACATAATCTGGAAGGTTCCCAGATAATAGGGCGCGGCTGGTGTAAGGCAGCGGCTACACGTGCAACATACTAGTTACATAAAAAAGCAAAAGAAGCGCGCGTGGCGAAATAATAATCTCGCCTTCACTCGGCCCAGCATAACAACAGATCTATCTTAAGTGAGAAACCTCTTAAGTAACCTCTCTCTTAAGTAACCTCTCTCTAATCTATCTTAAGTAACCAAAATAATCGTCTTTATAGCCTTTCCAGTTGAAAAAGCGTGATTATTCTGTTACCCTTTTCATCAGGCTGCGTAACGTAACATTTCCAGAGGCCACGTCAAATCCTTGAAAGAGGTAGAAGATCCCTAAGGTTGGTGCCACTGGCAGGTGAAGCCAAATTACCAACGCCAAAGCTCGCCCTTCATCAAACACAGCCGCATCGGCCACTTAAGGTAGTCTTGAGAGTTTTCCTTGCATGCTGCGGCAACACGGGATTAAGAGTAACTGCCAGGTTGTTGTACTTGAATATTTCCTGTAGAAAAAAGAAATCTTAATTTAAATTATTAAAAAGCGATTTGTAGGAAAAGAGCAGCACACTAATATGGCTCTAGTTTTCTTTTATAGGCCTTTGCCAGAGAGATTGAGAGAGGGAGAGAACGATAACCCAATTTTATCGCCGTCAGACTTTATGGAGGCAAAGTTTTACTAAAGGAGAAAGCCTTAGATCCCTCATCAAACAAGAAAAGTTACCGTCGGCGTGGGCAGCGTCAACTCCAGTGATTCAAAATATCATAATCATTGGATGCCATCATTCCATGACATCATAATGTCTTTACAGATCGACCATATTTGGCATCATCATGACGTCCCATCGCATGAGTTACAGAATTACACCACCACTTGACATCGTTTCTTGGTAAAAGGGGGGCGATCACGGAGGCACTGCAAAACCACGCAATGTGCAGGAAACTTTTATTTCCTCCGATATCGGAGGCAGTGCGAAAGCCGCGTTTCGCACGAGAAACGTTCCGGCGGGGTCAACACAATCGACTGAGAAGAAATAGAACGAGATGGCTTCCGCCTGACAGTGTTCTTAGGCAAATGCGGAAAGGACCGCATGACTTGATTTTTGTGCAGCTTCACGATTTCTTAAATTCTATGTTGGTGCGCTCCACACCACACACACACACACACACACACATATATATATATATATATATATATATATATATATATATATATATATATATATATATATATATATATATATATATATATATATATATATATATATATATTTGTAATGCAATTTCAGAGTTCTCGCTGCTTGCAGTGGAATACTTCGCTCACAGGTACACGGGAACCTCGACCATTGCTCGGCAGTGTTTTGTGACTATATAAAAAGTGTTGCAGGGTGTCTTCAATACTAAATCATGTCTGAGGAATCCAGCAAGGTTGCGGAAGAGTTATGAAAAGGAAAAGTGAAAACCATCCATTTTTGCAGCCAAAAGCTAGTAGAAAAATCCAAACTCCCAAAGAAAGCGTTCTCATTCGACTACGAACACGTCCTGGTCCGAGTATTGAACCAGGGACCAATGTCTTTCAGGGTTGGTCGCTGTGCCAACGGTTTCTTCGAGAAACGCGTATGGCTTTTCGTGTAGCTTTGCTCTGGTAAACGGGTGTTTGTCAGTTTTCCATTTGATAACGTTTCTGCCACCTTGTGGGTTACCGCAGAACCGATATTGCAGTAAACATTGTGCATGTGCCCAGAGTTGCTGAATAATTTGCCCTCGCGCTGCCATTTGCTGAGATCCTGGTTAGCTCAATTGGCAGAGCAACCACCCCGGAAAGGCGTTGGGCCTGGCTTCGTCCAAAGCCCACTTTCGTGTGGGCTACGACATGTCGTATGCACATGCTGGATGTACTACACCACGCAGTGAAGAGATGAAAACTTCGTGAACACGGGTTGACCCTGGAGCTAACGTTTCGACAAGTGTCTTGTCTGCTTCAAGGCTGAAACTGACCATGTATTGTCATTGTCGTACCATACATTGTAGTTGTCATACCTTACATTGTCATTCATATCCTGCGGGGCCATTGCCAAATTGTGCGTTGCTTCTTGCATCGCCATGCCTACCTATTCCGACACTGAGTCCAGTTGAAGCCACGTGCGGTTTCATGAATTATTTATTTTTTAAAAACGATAGTCTTTCTTGGGATACTTAAACGGAGAAATTTTGGTCTGTCTTTCTGTTTGTCGGCACGTCACTAGATTCAGCCACTCGGCTAAAGTTGAACCACTTGCCCAAGGGCCAGCCATCTTGAACGGCTGGCTAGGTTCATACTTGTGTACATTGTCGATCAAAAAAACAAACATTACGCATATCTGAGGCGCAACATCACTAGGTAAGTATTACGTGATGTGTTCCTTTCATAGAAAATGCATACATACGTCATTCTAAAGACCCTAGTTTCTTAAGCTGCGCTGAAAATGCGACTTCGCTGAAACTTGCCTTCCTCCGTGCCCTCTACACGAGCTCATTGTTGTGTTTCGGTTTCGGTTCTGTATTGCACTGTACGAATGCTATGGGGCGCCGCTTTGGCATTCCTGCTTTACCCAGGCGACGTGTAAATAAAAGAATGTGTGGAAAGTACTCGTTGAGTGCGGACGTTTCTCCTGCTTTAGCGCTTCGCGCCAAACCGCGTGTTCGGGCTCGCTGGCGTCCCCGCCGGTCGCGTTGGTCACCGCCGGTTTTCCCCTGCTGCTGCGCCGGGACTACCAGCCCGCAACACAGCACTCATGTACCCGACGTATTGCCAGATGGCGTCCATAACTCACGCAGCGCCTCTTCTATCGTCTTTAGATGACATTTGCAGCGAAGCACGCAGATACGCGGCCAATTTCTTGTTTCATTACCGTCAGGGCCCGAGTGCCTTACAGAAAGGAGTTAGTTACATTCGTATATGTTACATTCGGTATGGTTACATTCGGTTACATTCGTATAAGGGCGTATATTATAAGGAGGAAAAAAACACTTGATTGAGAACACATAGCATAAAGAGATATTTGCACAACAAATACACAAAACAAGACATGTAGTGCTCAAAACACTCATATGTGCCAACCAACCAAAGAACGCATCGTTACTGTACAGGGTGTTTTTTCTTTTTTTTTTGGAGTAACCTTGTGTGACCTTGCTATACTACACTGCGTGACGCCAAGTGAAAGCATGAAATGTCAGGGGATTACAGCAGATGACATGAGAATGATGATATTACATCAGGCACTAGGCCGGGCCAATAAAGTGGTCATCACTTAAACGGACCACTTAAAAATACCACAGGAGAGCTCTACGTGGCTAACCTAGAATCAGTGCTGAGCCGTATCGAAGATACATATATCTTAGATACTATCTTAGATACTGTTTGAGTAACTTGTACCCGTATCGCGATACCTCTCGGAAAACGAATATCTGTGTCTGTATTTCTGATACATTCAATAATGTATCGCGTATCTTAAGATACAAGATACTGCTATCGCAACAACGCCGTGCGTAACAATTTTCGCTGGCTGAACTCCGTTTCTCAAGCTGGTACTAGCGCCACTAAGCCACCTAAATAAAATTAAGGGCAGCGACTTAATTTCACCTTTCTGCGAGAGTCCTTTAGGGAGGGCAGGTGATGAGGTCTGCGCGTCGCTATTGGTGGAACAGAGCACGTGGCAGCGCTCGCGCAGTCTCGACACAGGCAAACGAGCGAACGTCTACACCCAGAGCACGTATCTTTTGTTCGCTCGATGTTTTTTTCGTTTTAGTCGTGTCAGTTCCATGACACTTGCTCTTACCAACGGTCCTGTGCCGTGTACTCCAATGAGTGGAGCATCTATCACGCAGATTATTATGCCGCTTTCGTATGCGTATTGAATATTCTCTCGCGTGGTGTTTCGTTGCGAAATCTGAAGCATATAAGTACGGAGTTGCTTTGCGTCTCATGGCTTTCACACACCGGCGATTTGAAAGGCATCGTGGATGTAAGTTTGCTTTACATGCGATGATATTGGCTGATATCCAAATAAGCTTCTAAGAATTACAGCTGCACAGATACCGATGTTCGATCTATTAGAACAAGCCTTTATCTTACAAAAGATATCTCGGTGTACCATATCTTTTTTTTCGCTATTCAAAGGGTTTTTGAAATCACAATTTGATTGTTAGCACAAATACCTTCTTAGATGTCCTTCTTTTGACTTCCGTACATTACCTCGGTACCTGTTGTCTTTGTTGGTGTTGTCGCTGCAATACATCTTTTGTAACGGGCTGCCAAAATAAGCTGTCTGCTTTATTGTTACTTTTAAATGTCTGCGTTATTTTCGCTACTGCTTACACGTCTATACTTCACTGAAGTGTTACTGTTCTGCCAAAGAGATTTTGAAAACAAATATAAGGTTACATGGGGGTGCCTTGAGTATACACTAATAATGATGGAGGTTTAACGTCCCGAATCCGCGTTATGATTAAGAGAGATGCCATAGTGGAGCGCTCCGGAAATTACGGCCGCCTTGGGTTCTTTAACGTGCACCTAAGCCTCGCAGCTTGGAGGCTATCTCGTTAACAGAAATTCCGCAGCAATGTACAACGCGTAAGCATTCACATGACGACTCAGCGAGAATACTGCCCAGCCCTGTATCACGTAGATTATCATCACTACAAAAACAAGTGCGACAAGCATCACTTCGCTTGCCGGCGTTGCCCTTTACGTTCAGCTTCGCGACCGTTCATAGCGCCGTTGCGAAGGAGAGTGCAACGGGAGCGAGCGCGCCCCGCATTATGTACGAGCGCACAGCTGCGGCGCAGAGAGAGAAACGGACGAGGAGAAACCAAAAGGAGGTAGCGCTCACGCCACCTCCTCGCACTCACGCGAGGAGAGGGGGAGAGTGGCGCCCGCGCAGTGGAAAGCGGACGCGTGAGGGAAGGAGGGACACAGCCCCGCGCAAAAGCTGCTTCGCATCTGAAAATTTATTTACACTAAAAAAGGTGTACAAAGTAGCACTAGGGATTCCCATCAGTACGAGCACGGATCTCTTTCTAAAGTTAGGACTCCACAACACACTGAAGCAACTCATAGAAGCACAACAAATATCTTAGGCGGAACGATTAAAGAAAACCAAAACTGGACGGAATATACTTCGCAAACTAGGAATGAATTACCACAGTCAATACGGAGAAAAGAGGACAATCACGAGATAAATTCGTGAGGAACTGCTAGTACCGAATATACCCAAGAACATGCATCCAGGTAGACGCACAAGTAGAGCAGAGAAAATGATCCAAAGCTAAGGGTCAGACGACAGAGCCGCCTTCGTTGACGCGGCTGAATACCCAAACTACGTGGCAGTAGCCATAGATCATAACCAAAAGCTCCTTACCAGCGTGTCAGTTAATACCAAATTTTCCGAGAGAGCAGAGGAAGTTGCCATTGCACTAGCATTGGTCTCCACGAATGCTCAATACATCATTAGCAATTCACAGGCGGCCATTCGAAATCATGCTAAGGGCAGGATCTCCCCTCAGGCGTGGCACATCATCAGTGTTAACAAAGCCATATTCTCCATTGCAGAGAAGAACGACAGGCAACTGCTCTGGTTCCCAGCGCTTACAACTCCAGACATTCCCGCAATCAACCCCAACGAGATAGCATACTGCGAAGCTCGAGGTCTTTCTTACACGCCGAGCTGAGCAAGGAGTGACTTCTATCGGTCAGGGGAACGTGGAGGAGGACATGTGGAGAGAAAAAGATCGTTTACCAACATTTAGCGATATAACCAAATTCTATAAAATGCGGAGTTGAATTTTACCACCGCCTCACAGTAAACTCAACAGAGCTGAGTCCGTTGCTTGGAGGCGATTACAGACAGAAACCTATCCGAATCCCGTGCAATTCAAGACTTTTTACCCTGAGATATACACGAGCGATACATACCAGCTATGCAAGTGGGCTAGAGCCACCCTACAACACATGTTGTGGGGATGTCCAAAATATCAAGATCGCATGGCAATCTCCCCGGAGGATCTACGGGCGCGGTGGTCGACCGCGTTGCTCAGTTCAGAACTGACGGAACAACTTTGGGCCGTCCAGCGAGCCGTGGGGGCAGCGCGGGAGCAACAGCTCTAAGCGGCCATCTAGGCGGCCCCAGGCCCGGGCCTTCCATCCGCCGGATCTTAAATAAGGTTATTTCACTCACTCACTCATGTAGACAGCATATATTATGCGCGACATATCAGTGTTCTGGGATAAATGATCTCAAAGGAGTGGCATGAGGTGCTGCTGGAGCCAGCATTTGCAAGCAATATTCTACCTATCATGAGAGAGGGCCAGAAAAACCACACAAGGAAACAGTGCAAGATTTACTCAAGTACATCATTAGTATCTAATCAAGAAGAATTTCCAGGTAGGGCATGCGTGACCTTCACCAAGAAAAAAGATCCTTTTGTTTAACTTGACCGAAAAGCGTTCTGAAGAAAACAATAACCCAATAATATAATCGAATGTCTGCTGTTCCCCGGTTTTGAAAAAAGCCATTTATGCCCTCTGTGGTTCCTGTGACTCTTGTCTGATTGGAATGGCCAACAAATCTACATGCAATCACTGCAGCTGCGAAGAAACGATCTCCCATCCTCTGTGTGAGTGTCCCCATTTCAGTGCGCCAAGACAAGTGCTTTCGTATGCGCTAGATAAACTTGGTAATCACCCTCTGCCGGAACAAAGCGTTTGGGGGCCTTGGCCGCGTCCGTCGTCAGCACAGAAGGCTTTGAAAGCATCAGTACGCTTCTTGCGGAAAACTGGTCTTAGAGAAAGAATCTAAGCAGTGTCGTATTCTCCTTTCCTTTTTTTTCTCTCTCTCCTTCCTTTCCTTGCTCTCCTTTCTTTTCTTTTGTTTTTGTAACATCTCTCTTCTATCATCTTTTATCCCCCTTACCCCTTACCCCAGCACAGGATAGCCAGCCGGTCTATGAACTGGCTAACCTATCTGCCTTTCCGCTTGTTTCTTCCTCCCTTCCTTCCTTCCTTCCGCTCGATAAAAACATAATAGGGAACGCTGCAAATTACAACGAAACTCGGCAGATGTCCCCCCTCGCCCCATAAAGCGGAGAAAGCACGCATCAAGGCACCTTAGCAAGGTCGACAACTGGGCTAGTTGGTAAGGTTCCATTATGGTTTAAGCAGCGCAAACAAAACGCACGAACAAGGAGAAACAACGAACGCTTACTCACTACTGAAAGGTTTATTAAATTAAACATAAAAAGAAACATAAAAAGAAGAGAACTCAAACCAACTGCGCGGTTACCGCCACGTAGCAATCTTGCCAACTTGCAAGAAGGCAAGAAAAGCAAAAAAAAATATCAATTAACAAACTTAATATCTTAACATCACAAAAGCGGCACATAGGCATGGGAACATATGATAAAACCTTCAAAATTCCAAACAACCAAGAAGGTATCCATGTCCAAAAAAACTTGAGTTCGCTTCGCGATAACGCCACTGAAGGAGAGCTGACATACCTTTCACCAGCATTCTTAATGAAGAGGGCTTCCATAATCAATACAATCGACCGAAAAAGAAGGAGGAATATGAGGCTTTCACCTTCCAGTCGTGTCAGGGAAATGCATCAGGAACCGTGTGACTTTTGTTTTTCTGGATCATCACGCCGCTTTTAGTTTAAGAGCTGGTCCGTTCTATGATGACGGCGCAAGATGCATCGTATGCTGTACGCGTTCTAAAAGTCCTGTATTGACACCGAAAAGAGCACGCGCGTCAGCATGCGTATGGCTGGTGTAAGTTACAGTTATACTTGGAGACGCAGGCATATGATTCCCATAGTTTATACGGCTCATATTGAAGCGTCGTGCTTGAACCGATCTTCACAATATTCGCATCTGCGAGCGTTTATACTGCGGGCGGCAACGGATCGGCGGCGGAAACGTTAAGGAGGGGGGGGGGTTAGGTTCGAGACTTTTGGGAGACAGAAAGTAGTCCCTTGATTTTAGAAAACAAAAAGTTATACACAAAAACCGTCGAAGCGACTCGCCTTTTAAGAGCGGAGCTGTGTGACCTCGGAGAAGCGCTTTTATTCGCGAACAGGAATTATCACGAACCAGCACGCGCTCAATTTTTCATATTCTGCTTTGCTCCAGAAGATGTGCGCCGATTTGTCCGGCGTGAGATGCAATAACTCTGATGGGCGAGAGAACGAGTAAAGAGAGAGAGAGAGAGAGAGAAAGAGAAAGAAACAGATGGAAATAAAGGGAAAGAGGAAAATTCATGGCGCAACAGTTTTCTTGATGAGGCGGTATTCGAATCCGCATACCCACGATCCGAAGGCGAGCTTTGTAACCTCTCGGTTATCCAGGCACGCTAGTATGACATAACGTTGCCTTCTATGCTATAGTACAGTATAGTATAATAAGGAAGGGGATGGCAAAGGCAAGTGAGGGTGAGAAAGAGAGATGTGAGAAGAGCTTGAAGAAAAGGAAAGAGAGTAGAGCATATAAGAAAAATAAAGAGAAAATAAATAGGGAGAAAAAAAGGGAAGAAAAACAGAAAGAAATACCGATAGTGAGAGAATCAGAGTAAGAGAGAGAAATATATAGAGAGAAAGCGAAAGGCATAGGAAAGAAATGAAAGAAATAGAAAGATAGAAGCAGCGAGAAATAGAAAGAAATATCTACATAGAGAAAGAAAGACATTGAAACGAACAGAGGCAAAGAAGACATAGGAAAATAGACAAAACCGAGGAAAAGAAAGAGAAAAAGAGAAGTTTATGGCGAGACGGTATTCGAACCCGCGTACCTGCGAAAAGGAGGTGAGCGTCGTAATCACTCGTCCATCCAGGCGCGCTCTCAAAGAACAGCATTGCGTCGCACAGTATACTATGTCAAGGGGGTGTGGAAGGGAAGTTAGACTGAGGAAGAGGGGAACGCCACCAACTCCGCTGTTTCCTCAGTCTTTGCACCGCTAGTACATAGCTGCCTCAGTATGTTTCGTAGACAGCTCCATCGTCTGAGCTGTGAACAGTGTCCGTTGAAAGAATGAAATAATCCGGCGCCTTGTTTATTGTCTTTACTTCTACGGGTGTGCGAATAGCGATCTTTAGGATGGAATCGAATACGAATCGAACAGCTTTCAACCATTTTCATGGAAACCATTTTGAAACAGCCCTAGAATGTTAATGTAAGCATTTTTGAAACAGCCCAAGAATTGCACAGCATTTTATTTGAAGCAAATATGCAGAAGCTTTACCAAAGCAGCATGGCGATAGCTTCAAACCGACAAAAATATTAGGACGGCTTCGCACTAGTGGTGAAATGCCTGAAGGAGCAGCGGAGCTGGATGGCTTTCCTTGTTTCTGTTTAGTTCTCTCTTTCATTGCGATATCAGTTATATTATAAGGAAGCGCTTTATTCGAATTGAGCTCGAGCTGAAACACACTGATGATGATCTATACAGATAAGGAAGTTGTAGAAATGATGATGATATGTCCAGTTGACAAAGAAGAGTCAAAGAAGAAGCTCACACTAATTGCCTCTCGCGCTGGAAGCGGCCGCATTGCCGCTCGACAGTACCGAGAAACAAGCGCGATTTCTGTCCCACGGCAACAGTGGTCGGAAGGAGGTCTAAGGTGGGAGACACGGTAATTAACGGGGGATGTTTGCAGGTCCAATAAAGCGACTCATGAATGATTCGCATAAGCCGGGAACGTGCACCGGAGTCCAAAGAAGAACTTCGTCGCCAGGTGTAAAGGTGACAGCACGGTGAGTCGAGTCGTAGCGAGACTTCCGGGCTTCCTGGGAGATGCCCGTATTAATTTGGGCCTGGTGACGGCAGTGTGCAAGATGACACAGAAATTGTTCGGATAAAGGACTTGCTGAGGTTGCAGGGGCCGTAAGGAACGAGACGTCCAGAGCGAAACTCGGTGAGCGGCCATAGACCAGGAAAAAGGGAGAAAAGCCGCTGGTGCGTTGCGTAGCCTTCTTATAGGCGAACGTCCCGAACGGCAGAATTGCATCCCAGTTCGTGTGGTCGGGGTTGATGTACATGGCAATCATGTCTGAGAGGGTGCGATGAAAGCGTTCTGTCAAGCCGTTGGTTTGTGGGTGGTAAGTAGAGGCGGTCTCGTGAATGTTGTTGGTGGCGCGGAGAACCTCAGCAACAATAGAAGAAAGGAAGACTTTGCCGCGGTCGCTGAGCAGAACGCATGAAGCTCCATGGCGTAAAAACACGTTGCGCAGAAAAAAATCCGCGACTTCAGTGGCAGTCCCCGCTTGTAGTGATGCTGTTTCCGCGTAGCCGGTTAGACGGTCAACAGCCGTCACAATCCAACGGTTGCCATTGGAGGTGATGGGAAGGGGGCCGTGCAAGTCTATCCCGACGACTTCGAAAGGCAAAGCGGGACACGGAAGAGGTTGCAGGAGACCAGAAGAAGCTGTGGTGGGTCGCTCGCGGCTTTGACCGTGGACGCATGATGCAACAAATGTGGAAACGGCTGAAGAGAGGCCAGGCCAGGTGCAGCGACTTCGTATTTTCTCGCACGTTTTGCGGTAGCCGAGATGACCGGCGGTGGGATCATCGTGAAATGTTTGAAGAATCTCACGTTGTAGAGAACGTGGTATGACTGGAACCCATTTGCTTCCATCGACGTGATAAACGTAGCGATGTAAAGCACCACTGTGAATCTTGAATTGATTAAGTTGTCGACGTAGTCGGCCGTTCGGTGGAGCAGAAGTACCTTCCATGCGTGCTAAAAGAGAGCAGCAGTAAGGGTCGACGCGTTGATGCAACACAAGGATAGATGGGCTGCCGGATCATAGCCAACTCAGCGCCGAGATGGGTAGAGCTGTCTCGGTCGGAGATGGCGACGGTGAGTTATCACGGCTGGGCAGAGGGCAGCGAGAGAGAGCATCAGCGTCTTGGTGCTTCTTTCCAGGTCTGTAGGCGGCATCGAAATCGTACTCCTGCAAGCGAAGCACCCAGCGACCAAGGCTCCCCGATAGGTTTTTCAGGGAAGAAAGCCAGCGCAGTGCGTTATGGTCGGTAACGACTGTAAAGTGGCGGCTATGGAGGTATGGGCGAAATTTTTGTACCGCCCAAACAACAGCAAGGCACTCTTGCTCTGTTATTGTGTAATTCATCTCTGCAGTAGTCAGAGTACGACTGGCGTAAGCGAAGGCTCGTTCGTGCGCGTTGGTGTTCCGTTGCAGGAGAACAGCACCGATACCATGACCGCTAGCGTCAGTGTGGAAGATGGTGGGTGCGCCTGGATCAAAGTGGCACACTACCGGGTCGGATGTCAGAGGGCTTGCTTCAACACCAAGAAAGCCCTTTCACAGCCTTAGCACGAAACGAAGGGCGTGTTACTTGCGAGCAGTTGATGGGGCGGAGACGCAAGCTCTGCGAAATCGCGTATGAAGCGCCGGAAGTAAGATGCCAAGCCTAGAAAACTGCGCAGGTCTTTTTGAGATAGCGGACGGGGAAACTCAAGGACAGCAGCAAGCTTCTCTGGGTCCGGTCAAATTCCTTCTTTGCTGACTAAGTGCCCCAGAACCTTGATGATCTTGCTGGCGAAGCTATATTTTTTTGTATTCAGCTGCCGGCCAGCTTTTGCAAGGCAGGCTAGGACTTCTTCGAGACGTTGCAGATGTTGCGGGAAAGTGGACGAAAAGACTACTATGTCGTCGAGATAACTTAACAGGTTTTCTACTTCAGACAGCGCAGTACGCTTTCTATCATGCGTTCGAAGGTAGCGGGCGCATTACAAAGTCCAAAAGGCATTACATTACATCCATACAGCCCATCTGGGGTGGAAAAAGCAGTCTTCTCTTTGTCAGATTCGGACATCGGTATTTGCCAGTAGCCCGATCGCAGATCAAGGCTAGAAAAATACTCGGCGACATGCAACGAATCCAGTGCGTCGTCTATCCGTGGCAGGGGGTAAACATCTTTGCGCGTTATCTTGTTCAGCGCACGGTAATCGACGCAAAAACGTACTGTTCCATCTTTCTTTTGCACTAAAACAACTGGGGATGATCACGGACTCGAGGAAGGACGTATGATATTCCGTCGAAGATGTCTGAGACGTTTTCTTCAATGATATGGACACTCTCGTTGAATATGGAGTCTCTCGGCTGATTTTTGCCGTCACGGTCGTCATGTCCCGGATATG
>NW_023615172.1:0-40001 GCF_013339695.2 Rhipicephalus sanguineus | reverse complement strand
CGCTGAAACTTGTCTTCCTCCGTGCCCTCTGCACAAGCTCATGTTGTGTTTCGGTTTCGGTTCAGTATTGCATTGTACGAATGACAGGGGGCGCCGCTCTGGCATTCCTGCTTTACCCAGGCGACGTGTAAGTAAGAGAGTTTGTGGAGAGTAGTCGTTGGGTGCGGACGTTTCTTCTTCGGCGCATCGCGCCAAACAGCGTGTTCGGGCTGGCCGGCGTCCCCACCGGTCGCGTTGGTCACCGCCGGTCTTCGCCTGCCGCTGCGCCGGGACTACCAGCCCGCAACACAGCACTTATGTTTCCCGACGTATTGCCAGATGGCGTCCATACCTCACGCAGCGCCTCTTCTATCGTCTTTAGACGACATTTGCAGCGAAGCACGCAGATACGCGGCCAATTTTTGTTTTCTTTCCACATCTCGGGTGTATACAGAAAATGGCCCGTTTGTCGTACGCGTCTCAAATGCAGTATTCGAAATGAAAGAGAAATAGGAGCGCTGCGTCTGCAAGTGTCGACAATGGCGAATCAAATGCTCTTAGATATTTCTTTTTCTTTTAAACTGAGGGGCGTGAGGTTGCCCCCTGCGTCTCCAGCCAGACGGGGGCGTCTGATGCAAGGTGTTCCCGGAGTTCTTTCTTTTTTTTTTCTTCCACATCACGGAGTAGGTACAGATAAGGGGCCACTTTATCGTGCGCGTCTCAAGGGCAGTTTTCAAATTGAAAGTAAAATAGGAGGGTTTCGTGATAGAAAACACGCTCACGCTCCTCCGAGATTTGCTTACCACCAGCGGTACATGGTTTATGTAAACATCTCCCGCTAAAGGGGACCATGAGGCCATGCGAAGCAGCGTTTCGGCATGTCGAGCCGGCGTTTCAGAGGGGGGAGGGGAAAGTGGAGAGGGATAGCGGAGGGAATGGGAAAGGGGGAGATGAGGAGTGGAGAGGGAAAGTGGATGGAGATGAGAAGTGGAAAAGGGAGAGGATGAGTGGAGAGGGGGAAATGAAGAGGAGGGGCGGATAGTTGGGAGAAGTGTAGAGGAGAAAGGGGGAGAGGGTTCGCACATGCGCTGTAAGAATGGTCACGCCGCACACCACCACCACCACCACCGGATTGAACTCTGCCATAAGATGCTTCGCATCTAATAGCTCGCCGTTATTTCGCAGGCGCATACATGGCGTGTGGCTGAGCTGTTTAACGCAGCACGCTGGGGAGCGAGGGGTTGCTGGTTCGAAACCGCGGTCGGGCACTTCCTAATTTTTTTTCTTCTTTATTTTTCCTTGTGCCTTTTTTATATATATACATACATATACATATCAGGGACATGACGGTGTCTACGGATGGCGACCGCAAAAATCAGCCGATAGCGTCCATATAATTGCTATCGCAATAAAATTGATATCACACCAAAATTCGTAGGAGCGGTGATCGTATCACCGAGATTTCACTGTAACTGCTATCTCAATGAAAGGCATCGACAGTGGCGACGTTGGGGGGGGGGGGGACGCCGAAAATGGTTGTGCTAAGCGCCGCTTCTTCGGCAGACGCGACCCATCAGAGCCTAGAATATGCTGCTTCATTGTGCACAAATGGAGTAGGCATGACAAACTGCTTGATATCAATAGGTACTAAACTAGTGAAACCGCAAACGTGTGGGTAAGCAGAATCGCTCGCCTTTCCTTTTATTTTGTTCTTGCTTTTACGTGTTTACAACTTGTCTTCTCTTGTATCTTTCGCTGGCTGTATATTTCGCGTTCGCGCAAGAAAACCCTTGTTGGAAGTCAGCGCCTGTGATGTGCGGTATATTCTCGGTATCCTGTTTCTGCGCTGTTTTAAAAACTATAAGCAGAATGGCCGGTGTGTCCTACATTTATCAGGACAATGCGAAAACAACGTCCCAAAAAAAACGGCATTGCTAGCGAACTGAGGCTGACCACGAAAACTATTCTTCACTTGAGTAGTCGTTACATGAGTTAGGCTGGTATTAACAATGATATAATTCGAATGGGTTAAAGTGTGAATACGACTTCCTATTGACTTCCCATTGAGCCGGTGTGACGTGAAAAACGACCCAGTAGGCTTCGTGCAAGCGCCGAAATAAAGTGCGAACCGGCGGGTCTTATTCAGAGTTTTACGTCGACGTTGTTCAATTTCACGTTCTTGCACGCCCAACACGTGCGTCTCCCCAGACAGAGCGAGGAATCCAGTTCACGCTTCGGGTCTCGCACCACTTCCTTACTCGTAGCACGTGCGCGATTTCGGCAATGACCAAGTATCAGAGCGAACTGACCAGCGGTGCGAAGAATAGGTTGTGCTCTACGTGCAGCTGGAATGCGAGAAAACCTCTCAAGCGGAGTATGAAAACTTGGCAATCATCTCTCGTCGCATTCTTCTATGACCTTCATTGCAGAAAAATGCACTAGGAACACGGGCTGTGCTGTCCTTTCGGCCGGAAGTTGTAATCCTGTTTCCGAAGAGGACAACCACAAGACCTGGCTGTTCTGTACGTGCTTCTCGGGAAGAATTCCTCGTGTCGCTTCTTCACGCATGCCTCTTTGTGTTTATTTTTTTGTCACCTTTGCAAAGAGATGCTTTTTTTTAATTTCGTGTACTGCTTCTTGTCTCTTCGCTGCAGTTTTAGTCGCAACGACATAATCACGTAAATGCGGAAGCAGGTACAGGTGGCACGTCTGTTGAAGAAAGTGCAGCCTCTCAAGCTCTAGAGCAAGGGTTCCTAAACATTGTGGCCTTGGGGAACCCTAACGGCTTTTCCAGAGTGCCGCGGATCTCTTAACTTTTTCTTGAGCATGAAGACAATCGAAAGCGGGAGAGTGAGCATCGATGATAACGCTACATTAAGCAGTGCTATCTATGTTGAACAGCAGTTAGCAAACACCAGCCAAACGTTAGCCACCATAAAGCGATATCAGGAAGCACTAGCCAATACCATCTTGTACTTAGCCAAAATCAAGTCAATATTTCGGCAATATTAGGCGCTATTACAGTACACAACCAAAAGCTGATAAACCAGCATTGGTTTCATGAAAATGAACGCAGTGACTGTTCCCGTTAAGTTGTACATATCGAAATCCTAGCTAAAGAGATGACTAAAAATAACTGGACATTTATGCCATTCAATGCAAGAAAAAATGACACGCAGGTTATTATGTGCCATTCTCTGCAGCACGTTAGTCATGGTAATAATTACTAAAGCGAAAGCCTTAGACGCCTCTTCAAAGGCGAGAATTTACTGTCGGCGGCTTCGGCTTACCGTGATGTTGGCGTCACCACGAGTGAGGACGTCATCATAACGTTACATAAGGACAAAATTTGTGACGTCATCATGATGCCGTTATTACGGGGCATGACGCGACGTCAGATGATGGCGTCATCACAAGACATCGTCGCTTGGTGATATGTTGGCCGATCACGGAGTCAATGAAACACCAAGTGAGATGCAGAAAGCTTGCAATGCCTCCTATGCTGGAGGCGGTGCCAAACCACGTTAGGTGCAAAGAGCTTTCGGTGCGGGGGTGGGGAGATGTATACATCGACTTAGAGTAAAAGATGAATATGGCTTTAGCCTTCGAGTCGTGTTAGACAAATGCATAAGAGATCCTGTGAGTTTTCTTGAGTATTGAAACAAAAACGTTTATGTTATTGAAGCGATGGCATGGCCTCACTGCGCAGGCATTTTGGCATTTGGTCCAATCATACAGATTACATTCATGTCGTGAGTGGTCGCCACTCATGTAATCAGGCACCCATGTCATGGGATGCATGTTGTGGTATATAGTAAGATAATCTGTTGTAGAAACTTGGGCGTGTTAATAAAACATTCGTTAGAACACGGTGCAATAGAAGACTGGGGAAGTGAATACGTACGCCCAAAGCAGCCAACAGCAAAGGCTAACACACCGCATTAATAATACAATGCAGCGACAGCTAAAAGCACTGTATGTGTGTTGGAGTGTCGCCATTCTTTGTCCCTGTCTTCTATTGAGCCGCACTTCTTCCAGTCCACCAACGTACTATTTATGTCTGTCATACGTGACATACCAATTTCGGCATATACCAACGACACAAAATGACCACGATAGCACCAAGACGTAGGCGGATAGATAGATAGATAGATAGATAGATAGATAGATAGATAGATAGATAGATAGATAGATAGATAGATAGATAGATAGATAGATAGATAGATAGATAGATAGATAAAAAAATAAAGGGCGCAAGCAAACGGGACGTTGAAAGGTGACTCAACGCAAGCGCCGACTCCAAACTTGCGTTTTATTGGAACATACAGATTACTTAAACGCATACGATATACATAAAGAGCATGCGCAGGGGATCTGACCGAGAGCGAAACAATGCAAACAGAAAAATTACTGCGTGGGAAACTTCAGATGTATGACAAAAAAGCATGTCAAACAATGATGGTACTAATTAGGTCTAAATATTTTTCATGCTAAGATTCCGAGATTTTGGCGGATGCATGACTTTACCTCTTTCATAATGTAGGAGAATGCTTGCACGGGTTAACCTGTCGTCTGAACTTATGTGTGAAGAGCACCGTCGCAGCATTGAACAGGGGCGTGCACCTACACGCGCGGCAGTGCGAACGCAGACTGGCATACATGCAAGCCTTAATGGATCCAGAGTGTTCTTTTAGACGTATTACATGAGGCAGCGCCCCGTTTGCCCTATGCACACTTTGCTATTGGATAAGCGCATTCAGTATTCCACACCTAGTGCACAGGACAGTGAGGCGTTCCTGTGCTTCACAGCACATTTATCTGAGCTGGACCCCTTGCGGTGTTTTTTTCTTCACGAACGAGCACAACTTACAACTTTGCGACTGTCGAACTGCTAGCGTGAAAAAATAACCAGCCATTGAGTTCATACCTTATAGCAGAGATGTTCAAAAATACTTCAATGAGCCCCTGATCTTAACAAAAGATGATTCTTTGAAATATTGGAAATAGCATGGTGCTGCTGTTTGTTCCGGAATTGCCAAAATTGATTTGCGATACCCTCCTATCCCTGCTACAGAAGCGCCCAGTGAGCGCATGTTTTCAACTACACGAAACATTGCAACATCACGGCGAGAGAGCCTGAAGCCAGGTGATGTGGAACAGCTTGTGTTTCTGTATGACAATTTGTTGTCTTTTGGTAGCAGTCACTCACCGCGTTATGTTCGAGGGCATGAGCAGGTTTCATTTCTTTGTTGTTTGTTTCAATTTTCATTAATATCTTTTGTATTCAATATATTTGACCAGCATTCAGCAGTATTCGATTAAATTCGATTCGAGATAAAATTTCACTATCCCCACACTACTAAAATTTCCCTGTGTCAAGGCCTTGTCAAGACCTACAAGCGGACGCCATTTCTATTGAATATGCCATCCCCGCTACCGTTCTTTACGACAATAATGAAAAGGTCCAAATAAGGTTTCCCGTTTCTTGTGGAAACTAGCCTTCTCTCTTCTTTGTTGTGGGGAAAGTTTCAATACAAAACGCGTACTATCATTAAATACTGTCTAAGAAGCTTGCACCACAGCTGCGGGTGAAAAGGAAGACCATTGGGTCAAGCTACGATATGGTTTGCTGTATCAGCAGCGGTCCTAGACCCAGGTTTTTAAGACGATAGTCTTTCTTGGGGAACTTAAGCGCAGAAATTTTGGTCTGTCTTTCTGTCTGTCTGTCTTTCTGTTTGTCGGCACGTCACCCGATGCAGCCAACCGGCCAAAGTTGAACCACTTGCTTACCGCCCACCCATCTTGAACTGGTACGGCTGTTCATACTTGTGAACGTTGTCGATCAAAAAGTAAATATTACGCATATCTGAGGCGTAACATCATTAGGTAAGTATTAGGTGGTGTGTTCCTTTAATAGAAAATACATAGATGCGCAATTTTAAAGACTTTGATGGTATGCGTTTAACGTTGAGACAGTAACGCGTTTATTAAAAGATTGCCACAGCTGAACCGATCAGCGGTCCAAGCCGAGCAAGCGCGAGTGCCAACAACAACCGTCTTCGTCTTCTTCTTTCGCAGGCGTTCTTGTCTGCGCCCTACCATGTTACAAATCACTCCCCCGCGGTAAAAAAGCCATCCTGGCGACCTAAGGAACAGGTACAACTGGTGGGTCATAATGCGGCTTCAGTCGATCGACGTGAACAGTCTCGCGGCTGCGACGACGGCGGTCCGTAGATGATTGAACAGGCTCAATCATATAGTTAACTGGGGATGCTTGACGTAGGACGCGGTAGGGGCCTTCGTACTTAGGCAGTAGCTTTGTGGAAAGGCCAGGAGCGGAGGAGGGAACGCGAAGCCACACCAACGTTCCAGGCGAATACGACTGAGGAGGCAGGTTTTCGTCGTGACGGTCCTTCTGGCCCTTCTCGCCCTACAATGTTACAACCCTAGTTTCTTAAGGTGCGCTGAAAATGCGACTGCGCTGAAACTTGTCTTCCTCCGTGCCCTCTGCACAAGCTCATGTTGTGTTTCGGTTTCGGTTCAGTATTGCATTGTGAGAATGACAGGGGGCGCCGCTCTGGCATTCCTGCTTTACCCAGGCGACGTGTAAGTAAGAGAGTTTGTAGAGAGTACTCGTTGAGTGCGGATGTTTCTTCTCCTTCGGCGCATCGCGCCAAACAGCATGTTCGGGCTGGCCGGCGTCCCCACCGGTCGCGTTGCTCACCGCCGGTCTTCGCCTGCCGCTGCGCCGGGACTACCAGCCCGCAACACAGCACTCATGTTTCCCGACGTATTGCCAGATGGCGTCCATATCTCACGCAGCGCCTCTTCTATCGTCTTTAGACGACATTTGCAGCGAAGCACGCAGATACGCTGCCGATTTTTTAACCTAAACATCTTACTGCTCTTTCATGGTAGGCTACAAAAGTATACTGGAACGTTCGCTTTAAGGCAGTTTAGGCATCAATGAGGGAAGGTACCCTGACGTGAAACAACGGAGGAAAATGAATGGAAGTTAGCGCGCCTATCGTCCACAAACCACCTTCGTCTGAAGCCGCTACCTCCTCTTGTTATTGTCACAATTCCCAAAATGCTCCTGCTTCATTTTCTTTTTTGCTGGGCTCATTGGAAAAATAAGAAAAAAACGTAGTGGCTTAGCTCGGCTATTCCAGGATATACGTAGCGTGTGCTAATGTTCAGCTGATTATTCTTAGCTCGCCTGGTTGTCTAGGATTGTTAGCCTGTTTATCATGTTTATGATAATCAGGCTAACACACACATGGTGTACGCATTATGTGACACATGTATATTTATTTTTTGCTCAACGCCACTTCTCTAGTGCCACAAAGACGGCTCGGTGGTCAGTGTAGTAACACGCTGCCGTCTCTATGGCCACAACCATGGAGGAAGGGAAAACTAAGGAGAGGCCCTATCGTATCCCAATGCATTGCGAAAAGTGTGGCGGAAGTGACGTCAGATTTATTGGGCAAACAAACCGATATGGGGCAAACAGAACAGCAGATGCCCCGTGGCGTGCTCTCCGTGGTTGTTCGCTTCTGCTCGGATTTGTAGTCCCGGCGTAAACTTAGCGCGTATTGTGCGGTTTGCACGAAGTAAAATGTTGCAAGCAGACGTTTTCCAGGCTATTCGTGCGTGGCAGGCCCGAGCGCTGTGTGCTGAAATTCTTCGTGGAAGCGTTTTTGTGCAACAGTACAGAAAGTGCCGGTACGTGCCGTAATCAAAAACATTCAGCCCCTGCCTCATAGTATTCAAACTCACCTAGCAGTGACTTACGCGTTCTGCTGGGCGTTAGGCCTTTCTTTTCCTTTCGTGTAGCCCGATTTCCAGATCTATTGCCCGATTAGCGGTTCTTTGCTCGTGTACATGGAGTGAACGCAGTAGCTATTCGGCGCAACGCCAACCTATAGTTGACGCAACTTCACGTCGAAAAGAAGACACTGCTGTATTGTATACGCGATCGTGCACGCAAAGTTTGTAATTCCAGCGCGCACACAACATAAGCACGCAGAGAGCGCACACCGCACAATACATACTTCACGTAGTCAGATAACTACAACAAAAGTTAATTGCCCTTTCGTTTGAACGACACAGCCTCCAAAACGTACGATGCCTTACGCGCATGGTATGTACGGCACGTCAGGCGCCAAAAACAAAATTTCGCGTGTATTCAGAGTTGACACAACGAGTAAGAAGCAACAGAGCGCACATCTGAGAGCTCCGCATGCAAATATCATGCCTTAGTGATCAGTAATGAAGCGAACGTATACGTACACATGAAAAGTGACACCCGGTACTGTCCGCAGTGCACGCGATTTGCACAGGGTATACGCAACGGCTGGGCATTTCGTAGCTTTCCTAACGAACACAAAGAAGCAGCAGCACGTGTGAATCGACTACGCCGCTTCCACGGCAAAAAGCAAACAAAAAAAGGCTGCAAAAGTTTCGCGACTCGCTCGATGCGCGCATGCGCTTGCAAACGACGCGACGGAAATCGCGAAATGTTTCGCTGCTCCTTCGCTAGGAGGTAATGCAGGCGTTTGCGATGCGGAGGCTTCATGAATGTGACGTCAGGCCCTCTCCATAGTTCTTCCTTCTTCCATGGCCCCTACGCCCGGCGTAGCGTCAGACGGCCACTGCGCAACGGAGGTGCGCAGCTGGGAGAAGCCGGCGCCAGTATGTCTGCCACGGTTATGTCACTGCTCTCGAATGCGTTGATCGGCGAGGCGCACGTGGCGGCAGCTCCGGTGCGCCAGCTGTGCGCCTTGTGACATCTCTCCTCCTTGCGCATGCACAGCACGGCTCTCGGACTGACACGCGAAACTCCTCCAGCTCGCCCAGTGTAGCTAACGCTACCACTATTCAGCACATACTGAGAGTAAGCCAACGTTGTCTAGTGCTAGTCGGCATGGCCCATCCCTAGACAAAATTAGCATGCACTTGCCGACATCGAGCCAACTTTAGCCGACATTTCACCACCACTAGCCTACACTAGCGAGAGGTCGTCAACAGTAGCCTACATTAGAAAGCACTATACAACCCTGTCTGTCACTTAGCATAGATTATGCAGCTCCATTACGTGACATTAGCAAGCACTAGTTCATACCACCAAGCGCTTAGCCACAAGTACCATGTGCTAGTAATTACTCGGCAAGGCTTGAAACCGTATGACACTATCCGAAAGCTGAACATCCGGTGTTCGGTTTTGCGAGCAATCCCGCTGTCATGCTATATGATATCCGTAATGTTGTGATTATTTATGTAATAATAATTGTTGGTGTGTAACGTCCCAAAACCACGATATGATTATGAGGGACGCCGTAGTGGCGGGCTCCGGAAATTTCGGCCGCCTTGGCTTCTTTAACGTGCACCTAAATCTAAGTACACGGGTCTCAAACATTTTCGCCTCCATCGAAAATGGCCACCGCGGCGGGGATTCGATTTCGCGACCTTCGGGTCAGCAGTCGAGCACCATAACCAGTAGACCACCATGGAGGGTGTTGTGAATATTCATATCAAAGCAAAAGAGATTGCTGAAAAAGTATCTGGGCACTTATGACATTGACAGCATTAACTATATGGCATGCATTTCATAACATGCAATATGCTAACGTATGTTCCTCAAGCACGGATATTCTGGTTTCTAGCATATGAATGAAGCGGCCACAACGGCCTCGCGGCGTATGAATTATGGCATGGGGGCCATTCAGGCCACCATAAAAGTACTTGCATGCCATGCCCAGTCGTATTATGACCTGCCAGTCGGGTGTTGATGCACACACGTCATGGGGTGCTCATTCTAGTACACAACAAGTTCATCAAATGTCCACCAACCTACTAATCATGGCTGCCACACACTCGTGCCATCCCATGCGAATTTTGACATATAGCAAGTCAACAAGGTGGCGAGATAGATAGATAGATAGATAGATAGATAGATAGATAGATAGATAGATAGATAGATAGATAGATAGATAGATAGATAGATAGATAGATAGATAGATAGATAGATAGATAGATAGATAGATAGATAGATAGATAGATAGATAGATAGATAGATAGATAGATAGATAGATAGATGACAATCAAAGCATAGGGGAATCATGACTGCCGAAGTTTTCCCGAGCATTCGCTTACTGCAACCGTCTTCATGCTCGTAGTGCACAGCAGTAGCAAGCACAAGTGCACACAGTACCGAAGTTATCGCTTACTACTCACCATCCTTTCTCGTCCGCGTAGCCTTTGTCGCAGTGCTTGCTGCACATCATTGCGTCCTTGGAAAGCGTCTCACCGTTACGAAGTCATACGAGCCACAGATGACGGCGTTCCGCTTCGGTGGGATAGACATGGAAGCTTATCCCTGGCTATGTGCAGTATATACGGCATTGTGGCACCGAAAAAAACCTTACCGTCGAAAACAAAGAGTTTTCTGCTGATACGGAACAAAGAATCGTGATGTGAAAACAGCAGCCCGGTACACTTGCATACACCGCGTGAAACCCGTATTCACACTAACGAGACGACGGTGCTGCCGCCTATAGGTCGATGTCGCCGCCAATAGAGCGGCGGTTGCACGAAATGTCTCGGTCGGTGGCCGTGGCTTAGCTACTGCGCATGCGGGGCTTGGTCAGGTGGTGCGGTAACTGGTCGCTAACGACGCGATGCTGGTTTCCTCTTTCTTTCTGTTTTTTCTCTCCCTCTGCTTCTTTCACTCTCTTTCAGCGATGTTCTCTTTGTATCTCTTTTTCTTTCTGCATTTCTTTCTCTCAATTTCTATTTCTGTCATTCTTTCTGCGCTATGCTTTAATCTCCCCCTCCTCCTTTCCCTCCTCTTCACAATCACATCTCTCCTCACGCTCATTTCCCTTTCCTGTACCCCCTTGCTACGCTATTAGCCCCGAGAACGAACACTGGCGTCGCTGCAGTCGCGGCGAAATAACGTCACGGCAAGGACTCGCCTGCTCCGCCCCCGACAGTCGCTTCTTTCTGCGTCCGCCGTGTACCCACTCCGCGATACGGTGGCGATTACTGCTCAATTTCACGATGCCAATCTGGCAAGGTATAAGGTTGAAGTATTTATTACTAGTGAAAGTTAACTAAGCTGTAGAAAGCTTTGCTAATATAGCTTAGGATGGGCAAACTTCCGTCCGAACAGAAGACCCCCTGTGAAAATGGTAATCCAAGACCGCAAGACATTCATTGTTATCACCGCGTACTTCAAGAAATCGGTGGCAAGAAAATACTAATACTAAACTTCATTACAGCATGGCATAAACTCCGAGGTTAAATATGTGGGCCGAAGTATTACAATAAAATTAGGAAGTTTTCAGTTTACTAACTACGTTGCGGTTTACCGTGCAAGTTAATTTGTCTGCCTCTGCAAATAATATAGGTGATTTGACGGAACACACTTTCTGCTACACGAGCCTTTAGATGCAGGCGTCTGTCGTACGCAATCACTTATCATATTTGGAAAATCAAGCAAAATAATACTGCCACACACACAACGGTTTCGGAAATGCCGAGGTGTCGGTATACTTGGACCATATGTTCAGGTTTCATCTCAAGAGCCGTCAGGGATTATGTAGTCGCATACCATGATTTGGTCCGCCACGGTGGTGTAGTGGTTACGGTGCTCGGCTGCTGACCTGAAGGTCGCGGGTTCAATCGCGGCCACGGCGGTCGCATTTCGGCGGAAGCGAAATGGTTGAGGCCCGTCTACTGTGCGATGTCAGTGCTCGTTAAGGAAGACCAGTGGATCAAAATTTCCGGAGCCCTCCACTACGGCATCCCTCATAATCATATCGGGGTTTTGGGATGTAAACCCCGGATATTATTATTATACCTCGATTTACGCGAACTGCTGGTCCGACCTACCGCCGCATCACAAATGGTAATGTTCACTTCACGTGGGAGCTGTGCTAGTAACCGTTCGCAAAAAAAAAAAAAATGCCAGGAATTTGAAATGAACTGTTTCGATGGTGCACTTAGTGACGTAGCCCACGTAATAATGAAAGGTCCTTCGCATCAATGAGGCAACAATTGGTCTCGTACGTCAGGTCCCCATACAGGTTGTGCTGCTCAGGGGTAATCAACTACGAGAAAAATTAATTTATGAGATGGCTATCTCAACTATACTTACGAGCGTGACAGAACCGTTGCTAAGACACTGCAGGAAGACAATCTGCCAGAAATAATAGTTTCGCAATCACGCGTGCGCGGGGCTTGGAACACCAGCAAAACGCTGCCCACAGTTGCGCGGATGCGTCCGATACAAATCACATTTGTGGTAGTGAAACCAGCATATTTCTTAAAGAACCGCCTGTCAACGACGCATTCCAATAATGCGAATATGGTGTGTTACGTGTCAAAACCACTACATGCTATGAAGCATGCTGTAGAATAATTTTTACCACCTGGGATTCTTTAACGTGCTCCTGTATCTAAGCACAGGCATGTTCTTGCTTATCGCCTCCATCTGAATGCAGCTGCCGTGGTTGGGAGTCGAACCTATCCTTGGGGTTAGCAGCGGGGCACAACAACAAACCTGATCACCCCTTTCAAATTGTTCACGACAGGCCGCGGGCACCGTTGGCGATTGTGCAGAAAAAAACGAATAGTTCCTCATTGTTTTACCAGGAACATTATCGCTGCTGTTTTTGTCATTTATCTTAAGCGTGAGACAAGCAAAAAGCGAACGCTAACAGCGCAACAGCCTACGAAGCGGGCGCGTGTTTTGTAGGCGCGCCACGGCAGGCGACGAAGAGTCCGTGCCATGACGTCACCCAGGCCGCCCGCCAGGCGGCGCCACTCCAACTTCTCGGGGCTAATACTACACAAGGCTATGCTATGTTCTGCCAGCGTGCATAGATAGCCTAGTGGTTAAGACGCTCGCCTTCAGATCAAGGGTACGCGGGTTCGAATGCCGCCTTGTGACGATTTTTCTCAGCAAGAATTTTTCTCTTTCTCTTTCTTTACATTTTTCTTTCCGTCGTTCTGTTTGTTTCTTTCTTCCTTGTTTTCTCTCTGTACTCTTCTCAGGTAGCCGCAGAGTGGCACATCCCCGTTAAGATGAGGATAGTTTTCTGCGATTGACTCACAGGGAGCGATTTGCTAAACAGCTTCGCTGTTGAACTGCATAACTTCACAAGGGTCATTACAACGGCTTCTAAAATAACATAATCCATTAGACCAAGACAGGTATGTCTGTGACAAATAACATTTTTGTCTACTGTGGAGGCAATCTCGCTCTACCGACGCTTTCGTTCATTCATGTCTTGTTTACGGAAGTCGGGCTTGCGATATACCTGAAAGCGCCTTGCGATCTTGCTGTGTTTATTGAGGGACCATGAGGCGATGCGAAGCAGCGTTTCGGCATGTCGAGACCGCGTTTCAGAGGGGGAGTAGAGAAGGGGAAAGGAAGAGAGAGGAAGAGGGAGGGGAGATGGGAAGTGTCGAGGGAGAAGGGAGAGGGGGGAGAGGCAGAAGGCGGAAGGGGGTAGGGGGAGCGGAGAGGGGGAGGGGGAGTGGAGGTGTGTGGAGAGGGTTTGCATATGCGCAGGAAGGGTCGTCACGCCGCACACCACCGGTTTGAACTCCGCCATAGGATGCTACGCATCTGAAAAAGTCACAGTTTCGCCGCAAAGGCGAAGCAATGAATGTGACAGTAAGAAATTGGAATGTCACACGAAGAACGACAAGCAGCTCAATACTTCCAGCGCGCCGCTGAAGCCCAAAGAAGGGCGCGCAAAATGAACGCACAGGTATACACAGGACAAGCGTGAACTAATAACTGTCACAGCTGTTACGTATTTGTGCTTGAGCAACGCGCTGCAAGGGACAATGTTTGTTCGTTTGTTTGTTTGTTTCCTCAATATATGCCACATACCCACTTTGAGGGATTGGTCAAGACTGCGTGTCGACAATGGGGATTCAGACGCTCTTAGATATTTATTTTTCTTTTAAACTGCGGCGCGTGGAATGAGCCCTCTGCGTCTCCTGCCACAGGGGGGCGTCTGACGCAAGGTGTGCCCGGTGTTACTTTGCTTTTCGTTCCACATCACAAGTGGGTACAGAAAGGGGCCACATCGTAGTGCGCGTCTCAAGGCCAGTTTTGAAGTTAAAAGAAAATGCAGGAGCGTTGCGTGACACAAACACTCAAGATCCTCCGAGATCTGCGTATGACCTGCGATAAATGATGTACATAAATGACCCGCCGTTATTTGGTCCGCGCATACATAGCGTGTGGATGACAAAAGTATAATCACATAGCGACAATAAGCGCTCAAGCGTTACTAAGGACAAACTCGACGGCTAACACAACGTGCAGTAGAACAGTGCGAGTTCTTCACATCGTGTTATACAAGAAAGGTGGTGAGGCCGAGCACCTAACCAAGAGAGGGCACCAGTCCGTTCTAAAGGCCACGTCGTCGTAAATGTCCTTTAGCTGAATAGCCATGCCAATGAAATGCATGCTTGAAGAAATGGTGGGTTCTGCGTGAGGGTCTTGCATACGTGTCTTCCATAAGCTATGCATACCCATGAGGAAAAACATATCATATGGCACTTCATCAAGCGATGTTGGTATAAGATAACGTATGGTGTGAGAATTAATGCAGTACTCGTTGAAGGACATCCCAGAACAGAATAGCGTCTTTGAAGTTAACAGATCAATGTTCTATTGTTTCCGGCACATCACATAGAGGGCAGTTAACAGAAGAAACAAACACACCTTTTTTTTAACCGTGTGTTTAACGGCAGCGTTTCAGAGTGGAGTTTATAGAAGAATGTTTCTGAATTAGGAGGTATATGCATTTTGCGCAGACGTTTCAAGTTATCGGGCCCTGAAAGATTGCTTGATTTCAGGTGAGATTACTCACCTGAACCGCGTGCTATCAGAAAAAACTATGGCATTATGCTAAAGGTAAGAAGGCCGACAAAAGAAATAAATCTCAACTGAGTTTTGATAAACTCATCGTCAATGGTAGAGCGTTTCATTGGGATAAAGAAAAGGAGAAGGTTGTCTTGTTTTCGAAACCATGACCAATGAATAAACGTTGAGCTCAAGAACACAAAGGGGGGGATCAGAGATCTCTGTTCGTTCCGCGTTGGTTCTGGAGGTGTTACGTCACAAAAGTGGGCGGTCCGCAGCTCTCTTCCGCCGAGAGGAAGAGGACAGCCAATCGTCAAGCGGTGAGCGGCGAGCTTTCCGGAAGTAGACGCGCATCGTTTGTCCTCGGCAAAGGGACCGAATATTTCAAAACGAAGTGTTTCTCGCCTTCTAATAAATACAGTTGTTATACGAAAAGATATTGTTTTTCTTTTCAAGCTCAAGCAGTTTCTGAAACAGCAATAGCTTTGAGTGCTGATATTTTTTGGTGTTAGTTTTTCTAACGTGCTTGCTGTGTTAAGTGGCGCACGCGAAAAAAAAAAGTGAAAAGTAGCGGTTGCCGCAGTTTTTCAAAATGTCATCCCACCGGAATGTCTGGCTTGGCTAACGGGTGTCGAATCGTGAAAGGGAGCTTCTGCTGGCTTTTATAAAAGAGAACCCACAGATAGCTACGCCGTCGCGCCCGCTGGGACAGTCGTTGACAAGTGAGGACCGGGACGACACGTCGCAAGAGCTGGTAGCGCTTTTGAACTAGGAAGTCCCTGCGCGTAAGACCACAGCCCAGTGGCAGGCCCGTTCATTTCGTTCGCACTGTTCGTTTCGAGAACCGAAAGCGACGCCGCACTCGCTCATGGCTTCAAACGCATCTCGCACCTCCAACCGCAAGAGAAGCACACGTCGCAAGCGCCATTTTCTGAAAATCAGCTGTTGCGGCAGCCGCAATTGCCGCATTATGCCGTGCGAAGCCGTTTGTTCGCTCGAGAGAACGCGTGCGAACGGCCTCATGATCCGTTCGTTTGTAGCAGACGACATGCTCGTTATGACGCGGTATGACGTCACCAAAAAAATAAAAGATCAAGCAAAAAGAAAAATGGCTACGCCTCTCAGAGACATGGTTTTTTCCGGCTTTGGCTAATCGCGTGCGCCGCCAGAATGGGTGCAGAACGAACGGCGCAGAACAGAGATCTCCAATCACCCCACTCGTTATGACGCAATATGACGTCATCAAAAAAGAAAAGATCAAGCAAAAAAAAAAGAAATGGCGACACCCCCCGGCCTTGAGCGGCATCTCCCGCTTCAGCCAATCAGCGCGGTTGTTCTTCCCTGGGAGAATGAACAAGCGGAACGAACAGATCTCCGATCGCCCCTAAAGATATTGTTGTCTTATTAGTTAATTGCAGAAGCGTAACAAATAAAGTAGACCAGTTTGCTGGTTTGATAGAATCAGTGGAAGCAGATATCGTAATGGGCACGGATCTTGGCTCAATCCAACTATTCGAGAAGTGTTTCCACAACATTACGCTGCTTACCGTAAAGATCGGCCGAGCCTCGGAGGGGGCGTTTTTCTCCTTGTTCATTTGACACTGCAGTCTAGCGCTCCAGATATCTGTCACGAGGCTATCGAAACAGTCTAGTGCAAACTTGTGTTGCATAACAAATCTAGTTTGGTTGTTGGCTCGGTCTACCGTGCGCCGAACACTGATCCGAGCGCAATTCGGGCCTTGTATGAGATTGTCTGAGAAGTGTCTGGCGAAGTGATATTGTTCGGTGGTGATTTTAATCTGCCGGACTTGCGTTGGCAGGATGATTATTGGGACATTGTTACTCGTTGTGCTGCGAACACTGAAATGAAAAAGATTGTAGAGACATACGGTCTAGTACAATATGTAAGAGAACAAACACGTGAAGGTAATATCATAGATTTGTTGTTTTCAAGCTCACCTAATGTAGTAAACACTACAACAGTCGTGTCAGGAATTAGCGACCATTCGGCGGTTGTTGTGACAGTCAAAGCCAAAAGTCAACGATTTACTTCTTGCGAGAATAGAAAGATATTTATTTTGATAAAGGGGATTATGAAAATATAAACCAAAAGCTGCTTCAATACCTGCCTACTTTTGAATGCTAGCGGACGAATGTGACATTCATGAACTGTGGAATACGTTCAAAGTGAAATTGGGTGAGCTTACAGGCGAACATATACCAAACGTACATTTTTTCCAAACTTAAAAAACCTATAAAACCTTGGGTTACATCATCCCTTATACGAATTATACAAAAAAAGAAACAGATCTTTGCGCAGTATAAGAAAACGAAGAGCGAGGCCCATTATGAGAGGTTAGCACAAATGATGCTTGATGCTGGGTAGTGAGATTGCAAAAGAAAACTATTTCAAAGGACTAAATGAAAGGTTCAAAACCAATCCTAAGCTTTTACGGAAGTATTTAAAGGGGTGCGGATCAAGTGATCTGGGCATTCCAGAAATTGTTTGCAATAACCAAGTCATCACATATGACAAAGCTAAGGCAACATATCTAAATGAGCTCTTCCGTTCAGTATTTCCTCCAGCGAAATCCGACAGTTCAACGACCCCTGTTAGCAATGTGCCGCCTATGGCGCATGTGAAACTCAGCGTGCCCGGTATCAAAAAGTTGTTGGAATAGTTGGATGAATCCACGGCAGTCGGTCCTGACGGTATCTCACCTCGCGTCCTAAAGCGCTGCGCTGCGACCATCTCTCTTTATCTTTTTGTTATCTTTACGGAGTCGCTCTGCGCCAGTGAACTGCCTTATGACTGTAAGAAAGCACACGTTGTGCCAATTCATAAAGGTGGTTCGAGAAAAGATGCCCAAACTTATAGGCCTGTTTCCCTGACATGGTATACATGCAAATTAATGGAACACATTATTTACTCAGCTATAATTATTCACCTCGCAGAGAACAATATCCTAATTAAAGAACAGCATGGCTTTCATAAGGACTTGTCATACACTACACAACTTGTAGAATTCTAAAGCAATTTAGGGTGTGAAATCGATGCTGAGGGTCAGATAGATTGTTTGTTTTTAGATTTTCGAGAAGCTTTCGACACGGTTATCCACTCACTTCTTGTTCACAAACTTCAGCAAATAGGTATACATAGTGATGTTGTCAAATGGATTGCAAATTTCTTATCGAAGCGCAGCCAGTGTGTTCTTAATGGCAAAACATCGAGTTACGTAAACGTCACCTCAGAAGTCCCACATGGCTCTGTATTGAGACCTATATTATTTTTGATATATATTGCTACGCTCGAAGGAGGCCGAGACGTATACGACTGAAGGGCCGTTTATTTGGTCGCGAAGGTGAGCGCAGGAGCGGCCAACAGGTTGAAAATTGGCCGCGTATCTGCGTGCTTCGCTGCAAATGTCGTGTAAAGACGATAGAAGAGGCGCTGTGTGAGATATGGACGCCATCTGGCAATACGTCGGGAAACATGAGTGCTGTGTTGCGTGCTGGTAGTCCCGGCGCAGCAGCAGGCGAAGACCGGCGGTGACCAACGCGACCGGCGGGGACGCCAGACAGCCCGAAAACGCGGTTTGGCGCGAAGCGCTGAAGCAGAGAAACTTCCGCACTCAAAGAGTACTCTCCACACACTCTTTTATTTACACGTCGCCTGGGTAAAACAAGAACGCCAGAGCGGCGCCCACAACCGGCAGCCTGAAGGCCGCCCACAACGCTGCTTTTTCATTTTTTAAATTTTTTTTTTCACCTTCTTGGCCTTCTCAAAACTAAAGTTTTTCAACACCAACCCATGGCATTCGTACAGTGCAATACAGAACCGAAACCGAAACACAACAATGAGCTCGTGCGAAGGGCACGGAGGAAGGCAAATTTCAGCGCAGTCGCATTTTCAGCTTTGTTGAAACAGCGCTCACTAGACGACGACGAAGTAAAAGAAGGCACACGACAGGCAGCGCCTGTCGTTCCCGAATATGGTCATCTTTCATTCGGCTGGAATAATAAATGGTGTCCCACTCGAAGACTGGAAGTGGCTATTACAAAATTGCGATGCCGGATACCCCCACTTAATTTTTATTTATACAGGTCTGGTCTGGTGCCATCTCCTATGTGCTATTTTTGTCAGGAATCTGAAAACATTGATCATTTCTTGCTTACGTGCCGTCGATTCATTAGGCATAGAAAAAAGCATTTCGAAATTTTATTCAGAAACTTAAGAATTATTCTGAATTCTCAAAATATTCTTTCCCTTGGGGCGTCTTCTCTTGGCTTCAGCAACGGGAACGTCTGCTCAGCCCTATGCGAATTTCTCGGTGAGACACGAAGAATTCCCTGTTAACTTATTCCTTAACAAAATTTGATACTCCAGAATTCCTTTCATTCATTTGGTAATTGTTTCTCATATTGTGGTATTATTCTCCTCCTTATTCCATATCGACTAGTCATTCTTAAAATTTCGTTTATTCCTGCGGCAATTGATTTATTCCTCATTCTTTAAAAAATATTATTAAATTAACCGCCGGTTTCATGGCCGATCCCCCGTAGTGGGTAAGAGCCAACAAACGGGCACAAGCAAGCAAGCAAGCCTTCTTTTACTTCGTCGTCGTCTAGTGAGCGCTGTTTCAACAAAGATGAACGCATACCAACTCGCTCAAGCTTCCATTCTTATGCATTTTCAGCGCAGCTTAAGAAACTAGGGTCCTTAAAATTACGTATGTATGCATTTTCTATTAAAGGAACACGCCACCTAATACTTACCTAGTGATGTTGCACCTCAGATATGCATGATATTTACTTTTTGATCGACAACGTTCACAAGTATGAACAGCTGTACCAGTTCAAGACGGCTGGCCCTTGGGCAAGTGGTTCAACTTTGGCCGAGTGGCTGAATCGAGGGACGTGCCGACAAACAGAAAGACAGACAGACAGAAAGACAGACCAAAATTTCTGCGTTTAAGTTCCCCAATAAAGACTATCGTCTTTAATATCCCAGAGTCGTCTTCTTCTTCAGCTGCCTCGGAGCGGCCAGCACGTTCACCGGCCTTCGTTTTCTTTGTCCATTTGCGTAACATTCCTCTCCTCGCAGACGAAGGCCGCCGGGCGAGTCAGCCGGGTTGTCACGGCGTGAAAAATTTCATGCGGGCGACATGGACCACCTGGGTCTTTGCAGCTCGTCTACCACTTGCCGTAAGCCGAGCGATAGTATAGGTGACCTCTGTGAGTCTGGTGATAATAACAAATGGTCCATCGTATGTGGCTAAAAAAAATCACAGCATATCCACGGAGTGAATGATGATGAGTGGGCGAAGCTGCGGAGGTTCATCGGTAAACCGTGGATCTTCCGTGAATTCTGCCCAGTATATCATCACCGACGTGAGATCGGGCGCGTCTATACTAAAGGTTCGATGAGTTATGACGACTTGCAGCTCACTTTAATTTTACATGTACGCTGTGAATTTTCATTGTTTAGAAAACCATTGCTTTAGAAAAATCTGGCGTCTTTCATTAAGCAGCTGGCGTCTTTTCGTTTTGCTTTAGAAACATCTGGCG
The DNA here is from genome assembly GCF_013339695.2 of Rhipicephalus sanguineus. NCBI lineage: Eukaryota > Metazoa > Arthropoda > Arachnida > Ixodida > Ixodidae > Rhipicephalus > Rhipicephalus sanguineus. Next base: position 19,564 of record NW_023615172.1, on the reverse strand, counting down.
TTCTTTCGTTTTGCTTTTACAAAACATCTGGCGTCTTTCGTTGGTTTATTTCATCAATCAACGGCGTTTTGAACAAAATTGTTATTGTTTAATCACGCACAGGAGAAATCTCACCAGGCACTACCTTGGAGGTAAACAATGGCTGCTAATGGGAATGAGAGACAGAAGAAGTCGGCTTTTAGCTAACACTTACACTTCTAGTTCTCCTAACGTTTCCTACTGGAACATGCTAATGGCTGCTAATGGGGAATGAGAGACAGAAGAATTCGGCTTTTAGTTAACGCGCACGCTGCGAATTTTTTATTGTTCAACAGCGCACAGGAAAAATCTCCCACCGGCACCACCTTGGAGGTCAAAGCGTAAGACTTGTTACATACTACGCTACGAGGGACGAACGGGTGCCGCTATAAGGAGCTTCGCCCCTAAAACTTTTGACATAAGCCGCGTTTCCGAGTAGGAGTCCACAGCCAGACTAAATCACCGGGTCGATAGGTTACAGGTTGGTGGTGAATGTCGTACCGTTCTTTTGCTCTGTCTTGAGGTGCCAAGGTGCGTAATCGAGCTATACGACGCGCCTCTTCAGCAAGGCAGAGGGTCTCGGCGACTGTGACGTTTTCGTGAGTACAAAAAGGGAAAACAGTGTCGATTGTGTGCCGAGGTGGACGTGCGTACAGCAAAAAGAAAGGGCTATAGACGGGTTGTCTCGTGCTTGGCGGTATTGAATGCATATGTGATGAAAGGTAGCACGTCATCCCAGTTCTTATTTATTTATTTATTTATTTATTTATTTATTTATTTATTTATTTAAATACTCTCAATGCCATTTGCGGCGTTACAGAGAGGAGTGGTTACAAGTTAGAGATGGCAGTCTTGAATGATGCATGATCAGGGTTGCTGGCGATGGAGGCAGGGAGGTGGTTCCATTCGGATGAAGTCTTCGGCACGTAGGAGTGGAAGTATATGTTGGTATGGCAGAATGGCACATGGACTTTGAAGTTATGGTCGATGCGAGATGAAACGTAAGAAGGTGGCGAGAACAATGTGCCTTTTATTTCAGGATTCATGGAAAAAATTTTGTGGAACAGACATAGGCGGGCCTGTTTCCTCCTGTTAGAAAGGGTAGGAAGGTCTAGAGAATTTTTAATTGATGAAATGCTAGCAGTACGGGAGTAATTAGCGACAATGAAGCGAGCTGATGGTCGGATGAGACATACATAGACAACATGTTGGTAATTGTCCGGTTGGTGCGCTCCGTAAGCCCATTCGTTTGCGGATGGTAGGGTGTCGAGTGACGCAAGCGGGATTCACATAAACGAAGAAGCTCCTCCACGGAATCCGCTGTGAATTGCCGTCCGCGGTCGCTGATGATCACGCGAGGTGGGCCATGTCGGAGTATGACGTGTTGCAGCAGGAACAATGAGACGTCACTGGCCGTTGCGGAGGGTACGGCCGCCGTCTCACAATAGTGTGTCAGGTAATCGACACAAACAATTATCCAACGGTTGCCCTTAGCCGTTTGTGGAAAAGGGCCCAGGAAGTCAATGCCCACTTGTTGGAAAGGTGTGCTTGGAGGTGGCATCGGTTGGATGTTAATCCATCCAAATCCACATCCAAATCACATAAATTTGGATATTACGTCCACCTTACGACTGTCTGCAGATGATTGCGTGGTGTACCGAAATATATCTTGTGATCAGGACGCGACAGCACTTCAGGGAAACTTGAATAGAATACATGACTGGTGTAAACAGTGGAACATGTGTCTAAACGCTAAAAACTGCATCCTTATCTGTTTCACAAAAAAGCAAAAACCACTCATAAATAATTACTGTATAAATAAGGAGTTGGTTACCACAGTTGATGTTTCTAAGTATTTAGGCGTCGTGTTTTCTGCTGATTGTTCATGGAATGCGCATGTTAGTGAGATAGTTGGTAAAGCTGGACGGGCGCTGAACTTTGTTCAATGCAATCTAAGATGTCGCGAGATTCAATTAAAACAGAATGCACTTATTACATGTGTAAGACCAATATTAGCGTATGCCCGCCCACTAAGGAATCCATAGGAAGCCAATCTCACTTCTCAGATCGAAAACATTCAAAACAGAGCGGCCAGGTACGTCCTGGGCAGGTACCACAGAACAGACAGTGTCACGATGATAAAACAAGAATTGAACTGGGAGTTGTTGTCTTCGCGCCAACGGAAGTTAAGGCTCAAACTGTTTTTTTTTTCAAATATATAACAAAAAAGTAGGCATAAACAAGAATACTTACTTAAAGACACCTTTTTATCTTTCTAAACGTAACGATCACGAACTCAAAATCCGTGAATACCGGCCCAGAACATGCATGTTCGCTGATTCTTTTTTTCTGAGGTGTGTATCAGACAAGAACAAGCTTTCTGAAAAAACAAGTATGTTGTGGAAATGAAGACTTATTTGTATCTATGTTGTAACCCCCCCCCTCTGCTGTAACGCCCAAGGGCAATGCGGGGTAATTCTTGAATAAAGAATAAAGAATTAAAATAACGTGCTCCTATTGTACATTCTAACACTCAGTGTAATAAATACAATGCAAGAAAACAAAAAGCGTGTGGTTGAGTTGTCTAACGCAGCGCGCTGGGGAGCGAGAGGTCGCAGGTTCGAATCCTTGGTCTGGTACATCAGAATTTTTTTCTCCTGCTTTATTTTTCTTTGTGCCTTTTTATTATATACATATACATATATACACATATCTGGGACATGGCGATGGCTACGGCGACGACAAAAATTCGCCGAGATTGTCCATAAAACAATGATATGTCTCGATATAACGTCTACCACACATCCTACCTAAAGAGTTGGGCAGCCGAGCGGTAAAGCGTGCATTTTTTAGATGCGAAGCAGCTTTTGTGCTGGGCTTTGTGCGTAGTTCCATTGGCGACCGTCCGCTTTCTAAAACCTACCATAGCCGTCTGTAACATATTGAGCGCGCTCGCGGCAAGGAGAAGTCTTCTTCGTGCTCTTCGCCCGCTTGATGATGATACGTGCAGAGCGCTTTAGGGGCCCGGGCTGTCGCATGCTGTCCTAGCTCGGCGTAACGCAGAAAAAACCACGTGTGCTGGCACGCTAACGCGTTTGGGCCTGTGTAAGGCGCCGGGTAAGACGCTGTGGCCTCTCCCACTTACATTCTCTCAGCAATCATGTGATGGCGTCGGCGAACGAGATTCTGCAGACACGCGATCAACCAACGCGTTGTATCCTAGTCAGAACGTGCTGGCACGTTCGGACCCGTGTAAGGGGCTGGGTAAGACGCTGTGGCCTCTCCCCCTTACACTCGCTCAGCAATCACGTCATGGCGTCAGGGAACGAGATTCTTCAGACGCGCGATGAACCCGCGTGGCGCGCTCCAACAAGAGTTCGGGACGAGTAAAAGTAACAGCAACTACAGTGAAGTCATTGTGTGCTCTACATGCAAGAACGCATTAACATCGGGTGAAGATGCCTGTGATGAACGGAATTTTAAGTCGACCCATGCGCTCCTTCGCATCCCCACATGGTTCCCTTTAGTGGTAGATGGTCAAATTTATGAACTCAACTCATCTGGACAGTTACGCAAGCAGTTCATGTCGTTTTTTTGCGTGAGGTGTGACGCTTAATATAAGGAATCAGCGCCATCCACCGCACGTCAATTTGCTATGATTACGAGTGGTGGACCTATCTCCACTCATCCGTGCTTTCAGAGTGTAAGTAGCCCTTTTAATTAAGTTTTAATTAAATGTGCGCGGAGCTAACTAAACTTTTTTTCTGCCTGAAACTTAATCCTCCGTATCATATATATTCTCGACAACGAGAGATCAACCTGTCCTCTACAGCCCTGTGTCGCCAGCAGCTAGCTCCATGAAAGGTGACTTCATTTGCGGTATTATTTTTCCTACTCATTGAGAAATGGACCAAATCGAGTTTCTGAAGTTCCATATATAGGTCGTGCATATAATTACATGACCATTTCGGCCGCAATTTTTCACCCTTCGACCAACTTATGAGCCCGGCATTCCCTGCTGACTACCGTGGGCCCTCTATTCTCGGCTGCACCCCATATCTCTGGCGCCAAACTCTCCACTCTGCTCGGACTCGTGTTTTCTTTTCGTCGGTAAAATTGTTAAGTATATCGGTTCGGCGACAGTAGGCCTCAGTGTCGTTTTCCCGTTGCTCTGTATTTCTTGGAGTGCCCTGGAAGACTGCCTTATGGCTTAATAAATATATTTTAAGACAGCTTTCAGAAGCTCCACTCCAGCAGAGTACTCCGCGGATTTATTCCGAACGTATTTTCTTGCATGCTGCTCCTTTTTTTGTAATTTAGATGTCGAAACCTACTTTTTTAATGACAAACCAATACTGTACTTGGGAGTGCTAAAAGGGAAAGACCACACGTTACTGTGGTCGTAGCACACACTCTAGCCACATACTCTAGGAGCGTTAGTTGCTAGAGGGCCTCCTCTCCATATGTGTCTTCACTAGCTATACTTGTATCACAAAAGGAGTCATATGTTTCATTATAACTATCCATTTAACCAGCCCATCGTACTTAGCCCGCACAAGTCGCCACAAGGCTATCCACCCACTTTCTACTTGAACCACGACTCACCATCACTCATTTTCCACTCAGGCAGCCCAGGACAGGACAGATCTTCCCCGCGCGTGTCATGCCTCTTTCCAGCACGAATAAATTAGAAGAGCACAGAATCAGCGTTTTATAATTGCTATCTTGTTTGAACACACCCTCATGTAAACCCTTTGTAAGTGGGCCTTTGATATATAATAATTAAATGAAGGTGCCTTAGCGCTTTTTGTCCTATCAGGGCACCCACTAAGGCTGATCGAAGTCGGTGCCATTGTCCTGTAAATTACTCTGAAACGAACCTCTAGGACGTGCTGTTGCCAGGGGGAGTAAGTAGTCCCGACGTACTGGTGTGCACACGCTCGTCACAAAATTATGCTAACACTTGCCTTACCGCCACTGTCATTACCATTTGATAATGCCCGTCACCTGATGTTAAAGCGCAATATCTTGGTTTTTCATGATTGCGATTCGGACGCCCTTGTTTTCACTGAAGCCTGGCTACATCCTGAGACAGTGATGTGTAAATGTCTTCCGGTAGCATGATTCTCTACATGCAGACGTTCAATCGCACTAACAAAACATCGGAGTGGTGTCATACGGGATGCCTAAAGAATACTGTTACGTGACTTCTTGTGCAAATCAATTTGAACGTCTAACCCCCTTGTGTAGTTTGTTCAGTAACAGCTGGAAGACCAACTTTTTGTTGAAACTTGTGCATCTTAGCAAGCGCAGCGCAACAAACACAAGAGAAAGAGGCACGTAGACAGGACTAGCGCCCGTCCTGTCTGCGCGTCTCTCTCTTCTGTTTATTCCGCTGCGCTTGCTAAGATGTACAAATTCCACACCCACCGACTAGCCCATATTGCCGTGTTGAACACCTTTTACAGCCAAAGCTGTTATGAGATCATTTCAACGGCCGTTTTTGGCGCTGTAGTTGTCCGCCGCCGCCGCCGCTGGTGTCCGTAACCACTATCGCACCAAATAAGAAATAAAAGGAAATCGAAAAAATTTCCAGGATGGAACGAGGTTTGAAAATGGGCCCTCTGCGTGGGAGCCCAGTGTTCTACCTCAGGGTCATGCCGGTGCTTGAAACTGCGTTGCAAAAAGACCCCATACAGGCTTCATCACAGGAAGGAACCATATTAAAATATGTAATGCAGTATGGTAGAAGAGTAAAATAACAACCAGGTGTCACACAAACGCGAATTCTACAACCGGGCGTCACACAATGCAAATTGCGCAACGAGTGGGTTGTTGAGTGCTTCCAACCCATTACAAAGGCCTCTACGATAATTCTTCATCGTCATCAGGCACAGCATCAACAAAGTGCGTAAAATGCCCTACAGGTGTTTAGCGAGTACCACGGTTCTCCGCAGAATTACGAAAAATTGCATAGTGGCTGCTTCCCTACTTCACAAAAATTATGATGATTTATAAGCGTAGTGGGTTCCTGGTAAGTGCACTTCTATTGGTTGTCATGGATGCCCATAAGGCTCCCATGATCCATTCCTCAGGCTCTCAATGAAGTTAATTCCTTCTCTCTCTCGCTCTCCGTTTCACCGGTTAACGTATGTTATAAAACGTGGTGGGACAGTTAAATAACAACTGGGCGTCACACAATATGAATTACGTAACTAGTGGATCGTTTAAAGCTTCCACCCGATTACAAAGGGCTCAGCCATAATTCTTCATCGTCATCAACCACCGCAATAACAAAGTGCACATTATGCCTCACAGATGGTACCTCGCTTCTCCGCAGAATAACGAATAATTTCGTGGTGGGTGCTTCCCAACTTCCCAAAAATTATGATTTGTGGCGTTGTGGGTACGTTGCTAATGTACTTGTATTAGTAGCCACAAGAGAGTTTATAACTGGCTCTAGAAATGCCACGCTTCCAGCTTTCAAGCAGACAAAGCAGACAATGGTTAGGCAACATTGGACTTTTGTTGTGAGAGGGTGCCTATTGCTGGTGAAATGTTGACTAACGCTGAGTAACTTGAGGGCCACGACGAAGTGTCTGCCTAGTGGATCGCTGTTCCAGTATCTCCTGCTTTTTTCGCGTAACATGTGCACCACGTGATGGCTTGTTCTGTGGCGTCAGCGGTGAACGTTAAACAGTTTGGATGTTTTCCAGGCTGCGTCCAGGACACTCATTTTTCTCACTGATTGGCGAGGGACCACCTGACGACGACTTCAATTTGTATTAATGCGAAATGCGAAGGGACGTAATACTCGGGCCTTTTCATCCCGAAGACACTGAATTAAAGAGCGCTGCGAAGGCTCGTGGCCAACACCAGTATTTTCGTTCCTGGTGTCCCCTAAAGCAACTTGAAGCTACTCAAGGTGCAGTATGTTTCAGTGCTGCTCGAGGCACTGGTGCCAGGTGAAATCATTGAGATCCGAGTAAACCCACGTAAGAACGTCCTGGCAATTGATGTTTCTCATGCTGCCGCACTGAACGTACTACGCAACCTCATGGAGCTGGATGGAATCGACGTCCCCCCTACATCCTGTTCGGCTTCGACGTCGTCACCTGCGTCATCTGCGGCGATGACGCTGCCATTTCCAGCTCAGACTAGAATGCCCTTGTCAAGCCACTCAATGAAGCTATAGCGTCATCGTCGAGGTTGCTCGTTTAGGTGTCTCGCGCTGCTTGAATATAGCTTTTTTAAGGTTGTGGGAATCGAGAGCGGTCTCCCCTACGGCGCATCATTCTCTAGCTAGAGCGCTGGAGACCGCCGTTAAACGGCAACATCGCGGCCGTGGCGACGCACCAGGCCTTTTTGCTCGACGCATACCATGCGTCACCCCTTGCCGGCTTGCAGACTTCCGCGCGCCGCTCAAGTACATCACGCTCGCAAAAGTTATACTGTGCTACGCATGTACTCATTGGCCGCCAGTGACAGCCTTCTCCACATGGGCTCACTTCTGTCTGACTCTTGGTCGCCGCGGAGGATGGTCGCACGCCTGTAGCGAGGTAGTCGCTCGCTTCCTTTACAGGCCACTTTTCGTTGGCATGTTCGGTGGTGATCTTTTTTTGTGGTAGCTGAAGCGCCGCAGGCAAACGTACTTGATCGGTCTACAGGAGTTCCCCTGTACGGCCCGCCATCCCGTGATTGTGGCACTGTGCTGTATCTTGGGTTAATAAGCCGTGTTTGTTGACAATCCACCTTGAGTGCGTTTTCTGTATCGTGTTGGAGAGCCGAAGAACCCGGCCGTAGCGTGTTTGTGCGCTATGGTAGTGGAGGAGCGTTGCGTCTCGTCCTGGTCGCGCTCCTCTAGTTCATGGTTGCTCCTTGGTAAGGATTCAGTGCTGAACTCAGAAATATGCATTCCTATTGTGCAGCGAGAGTTTACAATACATTGCAAGATCTCTAGACACTCAAGCATAACGTTCAGTTTGGCTGAAACAACGTAAGAATAAAAATCGTTGGCGTTACGTTTAAAGAATAAACAAGCTGCCTTCATTTGAAAGTATTGTAGAAGAACAATTTTGCAGTTATATGAGCTAAGCAATAACTTTAGGTAAATGATGGCTGCTGTAGACTAACGCAGGCTGGTCCTTGCTAACATTCGTTATTTATGATTAATACCACCGTTACACGAGAATGTCCAATGTCGCCTGTATCCAATGACATTCGACACATCGCATGAGATTAGCTACCGCGCGCTGCTACGCGGTATGATATAATATATTTCGTAGATGATGCCAATCGCGATATTGCGAAGATTAGAGTCAATAAAATAATCACAGGACTTGTAAAAATGATATTATATACATGGAAACTGAATCAATATTCTTCTCAGCAAATGCCCTTGTTTCATAATGTGTTTCATTATGTACAAATTACAGTAAAGTTTCTCGCGTGGCAGGTATATAAGGGTTGGCTAATGTGTTTCCTGTCGCCCAATGTTAAAGTTGGCTTGTGGCGGCTGTCATCAAGGTGCTGCCTGGTGTGTGCTGATTTTTGTTTATGTTGGCTTATGCTTACTAGAATTAGACAATGTTGCCAAGCTCTTAGTTTGTGTCTACCATGTCATGTTAAAGTTGGCTAGAACCTATGTAATGGTGCACAAGGGGAGAAATTCGGCCTTGTTGGTAAGACATTAGGAAAAATTTGCAGCGCAAATTAATAAACAAGGACGAGAAGGGAGGACACAACACGTCCCTTCTCGTCCTTGTGTTATTTTGCGCTGCAAAATTTTCCTAAGTAATGGTGGTTTACTTTTAGCCAATGATGCCTAATGTTGCCTGCAGTCACGTAGCATGTAATAAGCGCTTTATAACAGCGTAACAATTTAATGGAATGGAGCACCATAAGTCTGCTACACTTGAACTCTATTGTTGCTCGACTCTGCAGGAATGCGCCACCCAAAGCTGCGTCATCGAATGTGACGTTTGTGTTTGAACTTCAGCTTCCACGCTCCGTCATGCTGTAACTGCACTTCACGAATAACAGAGAAGTCCATGTGCCTAGTAACTTGCTAAATGTACACAACTACTCAATTTACTCGAATACATCTATCCGTCTAGTAACGCTTCATTCGAAGTCGAACAATTCGCGAAAGTCTGCTCCTTGCTGACCTATACGCTTACAACACCGATTCCCACGGAATGATTCCCACCTCGTCTCTCCCGTTGCACAGCACGTCTCAAGAAACTGGGTGCGAGAGGGACTACGGGGTCGGTCCAGAATGACCTGGCAGATGCTGCTAAAAAGAGTGAATCCACTTCAAAGGCTGCACTGACGGTTCGCTGAGACACAACGTGCAAAATTGCATTTGTAGTGCAGAAAAGACAAAATGTTTACATAGAGACAAGTTGCAATTTCATGTTATAAGAAATCCCTATGGAAGACGCGCAAACTATTTTTTTTTTCGGGACGGAACGGGGTGTCTGTAGCGTTTGGCTCTTCGCTGTTTATTCCTCCCCGTGATAGCTTAGAGGAAAATGTGTTGTCCTCTACACTCAAGGTCGCAGGCTCGGTTGCCGGTAACAGCGATGCATTCTTATGGGAACTAAATTTCAGAACACTCGTGTGCTTAGTCTTGGTACCCTCCATAGGACTACGGGCTGCAAAAAATATTCCAGATTCCCCATCTAAGGTGTGCGGTGCAGTCGTAATATCGTTTTTTACATGGTCTAGCCGCTCTTCAGCCACCTGATCCCGTGACACCGATTGCTCGTGGTCCTAGAGTGAGGTAAGTTGAAGTTCGTTCCTCTGCATGAGCAGCGTGTTCTTTTATAAATGTAGACTAGTAATTGCTGCCTTTACACGCCAGACCACATTGCCAATGTTGATTGCTGTGTTGTAGGATTTTTCGGTCGCTACCAAGCCGCAAATACATTTTGACTGTGTTTCAATTAATGCTTTAGACCTGGAATAGTCAATTGATTGATCGTCCGGCTTGTATGTCAGTGGTTTACTGATTTCCGATCGCCGAAAGCATCGGTAATACAGGCTTCCCACAGGTTCAGCACATCAGGTTGGTTGGTTAAATTATTCCATTGATTGGATACATCTAGCATATAACAGTAGACGGCGTTCTGTTGCTTTCCTTTACGAACTTTGTTTGTATGGGCTATCGAGTGGCGGCAGTAAATAACAAATTGAAATAGGTTACACTCTAAAACAGGTATCAGATAAAAAGTACAACCTCTAATACCTTGACTATACCCCGGCAAGTCTTCGTTCACCGAGTACATGGAGCATGGAACTGATGCCGACTTAACTATGTAGCCTGAAACCTGAGCACCTACGGTGGCCTAGTTTTTTAGGATGTACCCGATTTTCATTTATCGCTTCGGCTCCATCAGCGCAATCTGTTATGAACGCCTCCTTCCATCCTGTAGGGGCATATTCCGGCGCGACAGCCTACCGCGCTACCTTAGTAAATTCCCGAAATAATCGATCGTTTTCAAAACGAACCTGTCATAGGGATAATTGAAACTGAAATCAGGCACCACACTCTAAGCAACAGATATCATCATCATTCAGGGCTATGTGCCACAGAAGTTAGAGGAAAAGCCGCTGCTCACCATTTTCCGCATATAATAAACAGAAAGAAGTCAATAAATAAATAAATAAATATTAAAGAAAGTGTGCGTTCACTAGTTTATAATTAACTAATAAGGAAATAAACGAGTAAATTAACTAATAAATAAATAAACAAAAGTTCGAAGCGATCCTACTTCTTGAATTAGGTGCTGGTAGTGAGACACGCCCATCGGCGTTCGTGAACTCTGTTGTTTTTTTAGTGATCAAGGTGACATAGGCGGCGTCACGCCTTCGGCGCCAGTGAGCACTCTGCCCCTTTTCTAGTTCACACCGTGCTACGACGCACCCAGCAGAGCAACTGGCGATGCAAGCAGGTTTACCGACACTGTTGACGAAGTAGGAGCAGCGTGCCCACGGATATCTCCTTTGCACGGCTGCAGTGTATATTAATAACCACTGATCTTCATGCTCTGTCAATTTCGTTGTATTGTTGTATGCAACTTTTCTTGTATTCTGTACCCACTCCTGCGATAGCCTTCAAGGCTGCAGTATGCTAAAATAAATAATAAATAATAATTTGAAGAAGAGAGGTATTAAGGCGAAAGCCTTTAATGTCTCATACTCTGCCTCCATCCGTGCCCTGGAACTGTGCCAGTTTCTTTGTACGCTCTCAGCAATCACTGTGACACAGCGGCGAGTAGGAAGAGTTGCGCGCTGCTCCTCCAACTGCCTTGCACAACTGTTGTGCAACGCGGCGGCGGCGTCTGTCGGCGGCGTCCGCCTCAAAGCGCAACAGTTGCGCGTTGCTCCTTCCAATGCGCGTTGGCAACTGCACGCGGCGGCGGCGTCGAGCGGTGGCGTCCCTCCATGCCCCCAATCATTTTAGCAATCACGTGATGGCACGGCGGCGCGCGAAAGCGGTTCTTCGTCAACTTCTCCTTGCACAGTCGTGTTAGTCGTATGGCTCCCAAGTGGCTAGTGATGATTCCACGGGAAGTGGTTCGGGGGACCAAACGTTGATTCCCGGATACCATAGCATAGTCAGCGAATGGCCACAAGCTTTCGCCGAACACCTTTGGAGTTTAAAAAGTGGTCTTCAATGTTTGGGCTCACGGCGCTGCAGTAGCACGGCGAAGGTAAATCGCTGATGTTACCCGTGGTCAACGAAGCTACGTTGTTAGACGACCGCAAAACCTGGTGCGCAGGGCTAGATGGGAGACGCGCGAGAAGAAAGAAATTGTGGTGCCACTGCTGCGACCGTGTCATGACCGTCGAGATCACTGTAGAGTCCGTGACTAACGTTTGCGGTCAAGGATACATCGGTGGTGTCCCGGTTCGATACAGTGAGTCCACTAGGCTTCTTCTCTGCGTAACCATGGCACAACCAGAAGAGCAACTATGGACGTAAGCATAGCGCGCTCTAATTGGGGCATGAGGGGAAGATGGGCAGGTGCGCGACACCTGGCAAACGCCGGAGCAAATACACACTACGGAACTCTGTCTTGTGATGTACTTGAGGAGAACGCTGTTAACCCTCGCACAGCTGGGCAACGGGATGGAAGACCGGGGAACCGCGGCGAGGAGCATGTGATGCCAACGTGGCCGATTTTCAGGTTATTTCGAGTATTTTAAGTTCAGGAACGAGTTTAATGTTCGTTGTATCATATGCAACCTTTAGCTTAACCTATTCGGTCATTTTTACATGCGTTTTTGGCGTTCGTGTGAACTGGTGAATTCCATAGCTGACGTTCTGTTTTGTGCGCTGTAGAAGGAGTATAAAGACGCGTGTCGTTAAGATATTATCCGTAAGGTGCCGCAAGGAGCCCGATACGATGGGTATCTGACATGTAATTGCTGTTTATATGAATGTGTACTAATCAGGACTCCAGTTTCGACCTCAGACATACCTTAATATTCGCGCTGTATAGCATAGAAGCGATAACCTAATTTAGTTTAACTTCTTTATATTTTTGTAAATTTATCAAGCTGTTCGTAAAACTCGCACCGACGCTTATGAGGGTGGTTTGGAACACAGCACACATTGTAACGCGGTAATCGCACCACTAATAATCCGGGATTTTCATAGCTTCGCCGATGATCCAACTTCTCATGTCGGAATGACGCATGATTACCTTTCTTTTTTTCAAACCACTTCCCATGATTTCTCTGCGCACCAGTTGGACCTTGATGAAAAGTTTCCGTCTCTTGAGCGAGAGATGCATTATCTCCTCTACAGTGGAAAACCAACTACGATAGATAGTGGACCTTTTATTGAGACGAAAGCCTCGTATGTCTCCTTAATTCAGAAAAAAACGCGGTGTCCTTTTGTGGTGACCGGCAGGGGCGTTAACACGAAACGTACTGTAAGTCACACCACCTACAGAGATAACCTCATTACAACTTCAATGAGGTCATGTCTTGCGGTTGACTTTATTCTGTCGTATTAAATTGCGCTTATTTGTGAGTAATTGAATGGTGGTTATGGTATGACATGATGTGTTGTAGTCATCACATGACATCGTCACTTCGCCCCTATGAAAGATGCGCTGATCACCCGGAGACATTCCAACACCACGTGAGGAACAGACACCATCCGTAAAGAAGGGAGGGAGGAGGAAGTTGAATTATGCTGTCAACTTAGAACGTCTCATTTATTGGTCGTTTCCTGACAGGGAGGGCTTTAGCCTGTTCTCCACTTAGCGTTACTTATAGGAAGTGTCACTTTTTAAAGCATACTCATCATATCACTAATATATGTGTGGGGCTTCGCTTCCCGATTTCGATGCTGTAGGGACAGCATGGAGCTCTCCCAAAATAATGCCGTTAATTGCACCCATTGTATCCTGAATACACAGATCGGTGATGTCAACGTGACGCTATACATATTTCGTGAATCCTTTGTCATTCCATATTTATAGGCAGCCGCTTGCAACTCTACCATAGCGCGTGTATGTACTATGCTCTAAATCGTTTACCATGCTTCTTCTAAACGCACGTTTCACGTTACTGTGTTTTCTTGAAGATATGCACTGCTTGCTTTTATCGCATAGACGAGGCAACCTAAAGTTCGCGCGAGCGACGCCAGCGCCGGATGCTCCCCTGGTGGGTCGATGCAAACGTCCAAGGTCGTCGGCTCGCTCGCGGAAGCGACTGCGCGCCGCCGCGCGCGCGTTTTCGGAGGAGCGCGTGCTGCGGGTCATTGCGCTTCGAAGTTGCAAAGAAAGCCACGTCAATCACAAGTCATTACGCACCGTTCTTATGCCGTGCAGTGCCGCTTAGGCCTTGAGTAGATTTAAGCGCTTAACTGAACTGTGAAACTGCATATTGAAGGAAAATCCTAAATTTACTATATGAATCTGAGGGATGCGGTAGTGGAGGGCTCCAGAAGTTTTGACCACAGGGGTTCATTAACTTCCAACTAATGCTTAGTGCATGGGCCTCAAGCATTTCAGTCGCCAACAAAAATGCGGCCGCTGAGGCCGGCATTCGATCCCGCGACCTGGGGAGCACCAGTCGACCAACATAAACATTAAGCCATCGTAGCGGCTAACACACTCAGAATGGAGAAAAGGAAAAAGCCAAAAGAGGACGCAAGGCTATGCGTGCTATAACGCCCATTCCGCATGCTATCCCCACGGCCTCCTCGCAAGTTTCCTAAACCGAGGCGGAGACGGTACATGTAGCGCTAGTATAAAGAAATAAATTATGGTGAACAACAAGGTGTAGAATGTGCTTCGTATTTTTATTGCCTTCTGCTGAATGCAGACGCATTTTCTTCGAAGACAAGTTCAACATTCGTGAACAAAAAGTTGGCCTAATGGTTTGCCTCGCCACCACAAAAGCGTATCGATCAAGATCTGTTCGCACGTTTGAGCGCCGCCGGCATTTGTATTTTTCTTGTTCGCTTCTAGAACGTGTGTATTTGTGCTGCTTCAGGTTTTAAAGTAGTGCTTTTGAACACGGTACTTTGGTGTCGACCACTTCAATTCACGACAGCGCGGTCAGAACCCTCCCTTTCTTTCATTCGGTATGCTGCGCAGTTCCACTTACGCCAGGTCGACCACTGCAGCTGCAGCATAGCGGCGCGTGGAAGATCAGACACGTAACGGAAATCCAAGGAGGGTTCCTGGCGCTTTTCGTGGCTTTTATCAGCATATTGTCACTTGGTTGTGATGGTGAAGAAAGCAGGACGCAGTCAGTAAAGATGAATTGCTTTATTTGGTGAACTTGTGCCCAGAAATAGAAAGACTCAATGTACCAGCAACACTCGCTTTACAATCATAACGGTGAGCATGGACGTCGGGTGTCGACAATTCTGCTCATCTATGAAATGCGCCGGCTTTATATGCGCCTTACCGAACACCGAAAGAGCGCTATAAAGAAAAATCGCGCTAGTTCCACACCGTGAGAACTGTGCAGACTGCAGAGCATAGGTGAGGATTCACCTGCGTCTGTTGACGCTTGGGTTGTGTTTGTCTGAGTCGAAGCTGCGGGTTCGCCCGTTTTCGTTGGCACTCGGCTTGCGTCTGAGTCTTCCGAAGCTGAGTGTTGCCTCGCATTCGCCGGCTTTCCAACCTCCGCTTCTATATTCAATAGATCAGCTTCTAACTACCGGCGCTGGCGTTTCGCTATCGCTTCGCTGGCTCGGACAGTCGAATTAGCCCTTCGGCGAAGCTGGTGGTCACAGGCAATCGCCCACTGGCGTTCCAAACGTTCAGCCTGCTCGGTATCCATGCCGGGAAAAGAAACTTTTCATTCGGGACGCAGTGGCGCCCTCTCTTGACCTGTAGTGCGCTTTTTTGACCTATTGAGGTACTTTGAGTGTGGCGCCAAGCGAAGACACGAGACGAGAGGAAACAACAGCATCGGCCTCTAAATTGCTCCGCCCTTTCCACGTGCTTTACAGAAGGGAATGTTTCGCATGCATTTTTGAGCAGTACCAATTGGCTCCAGGTTACCGGCGCCTAACGAGCCAAGAGACGCGTCGGCTTCTTGAAGCTCTTAGAACCAATACAGGGCACTGTAGATTAACCTTCACCATGCCAACTTCCGCCGTTCCTGCGGTTGCTGACGCCCAACTCCACCCAAGTTAGCACAGGCCATGTTCTGCGGGCGTAGGCGGTTGGCGTCTATAATGATAGTTCCGCCAATCTACGTAGAAGTGTGTCATACAAATATTGAGTTTGAAATAAGGCTTCGCGTTTGCTATGGAAAATAACCCTGTAGGCTTTTGTAGTAGGGATCAGTTTAAAGTTAAACGTATGTTTTAACAAAAATGTTGACTTCAAAACCTGCGTAACGGCTGCTGCTGAAAGCAAAGAGCACTTGTTTAGAGATCCTGGTTAGACGGCTCCATGAGAATTGACCAAGACTTCACGACCTGTGCCGCATGTAAACTTCCTTCATTCGGTTACAACCTAGGAAAGCACTCACGAGTTCCCTTACACATTCGTCTAAGGCGACTCCAAGGCGAAAGCCATCCTGTTCTTCGTATTTCTATCGAACCTCCCCGCCCCCCTTCTAAAGCTTTCTGCACCTAACGTGGTTTTGCACTGCCTCCATGATCGGAGGCATTCTTTCTGCTGCTCACCTGGTTTCGCCCTTGTGCAGTGATCGGCCCACCTTTGACCAAACGATGATGTGCTGTGGTGACGCCTTATGGTGACGTCATCTGGTTACGATGATTTTTCGCAACAGTCGTTTCGAGGACGCCGATGACGCGGGGTGCCGACTCCAACGGTCAATTTTCGCGGTTTGATGAGATATCTAAGGCATCCTGATAAAGGCCTCTCCCACCTATTTATGTTGTCTTCCCGAGGCTACTTCAATATGGCGCTAAAAAACTTCCAAGTGTCATCTAGTTGCCAACAATGGCGACAGCGCTTCAGTTTATAGCTTCCACAGATGCAATACTCCCTCTACGGTTTACATGACTTGCCCACTTTAGTGTTCTCCTACTATACTAACGATTAGAATGTTGACTCTGGACTTTATTTTTTTAAAATTTCGTCTTATTATTGTGATTTTCATGATAATTTACGTTAACGTATTTTGTGCGTTCTGAAATGAGGACGATATGCTAGGCCTGGTATGATAGAGTGTTCGTGCAATTTTTGTTTCATAAATGTTGTGGAGACTTGCTGTCTTCACTGTCACATAAATATAGTAGTAAAGACCCAATATTTCGAGGGATTACTTAAAACCTAACCGTTAAACTCTCCACAATATACGCACTGTTATTTATGTAAGGTCAAACTAATCAAAAATGACCAAGGCTCACTGAATTCGCTTTCGCTGCCCGTGAATTTTACCTCTAAGTTTGCCGTAAAGTCAAAGCTAATTGAGCTAGTATATATGCTAAATTTTCACGGGCTTCTAATAATGCAGAATCAGCATGCAGCTTATTGCACCTTTAGTAAAGACAGATTCTAAGAATATTCGCAACAAATATGTAACAAAATTATTTTAGTACGCGTTTAGTCATAAATTGAACATTGACGTGTTCCCAGTAAAAATATCCAAAACAGCGCATTTACTAACAACCTTCGTCGACAACTGACTGAGAAATTTCGATCAAATTACTGTTCGTTTTATGCGAGATTAATATTCATGGACATGTGTTCTGCCACTGTCTGTACCTGTGCGTCTTTAGGTTTTGAAGGAACGCGCCCTTGCGGTAAGTACAGCAAGTGTTGACGCGAGGTTTGCCGCGTAACATCGAGACAGCATAATCCGCTTTGTTCTTACTTGTTTGTGATTTACTAGCGACTATAAGACTGACTCATCGAGAAATACGAACCCTACTAGCGTGAATTTTGAAAACGATATGTTGCTTAGCGTGCACAGACAGCTCAGTGGCGTTTGCTGTCGGACACTTATTTGGTACATGGCTGAAGTTGAACTGATGGCGCAAATGCTCGGACAAGGACAAACACAGGACAATCACAGGACGGGTTGCGAAGCAGAGCCCTTGGAAGAATAAAATTTAGTTGCGAGTGTGCGCTTGTCTGCGTCCTGTGTTCTTCGTCCCTGTCCGAGCATTTGTGCCATTAATTCAACTCCCAACTCAGACAGCTCCGCGGGAAGTGACACCTGTGTGTGCAAAAGCTCGTTACCTGCTCTAAGGTTAAGAAGCGAGAACAACACTACGACTAAGAAAAAGATCTGTTGCTTTAACATGAGTGATAAGTTGCACTTACAAACCAACACATGGTCACTGGTCAAAGACCGTCACTTAATGGCGATTGTATTGGATGTAGATTCGAAGAAGGCGTGTTGGATTCGCTTCTGTTGTCAGTAAAATTATTTTATTTTTGAAAAAACTGTAGCTCCTCACTTGGGACAAGCATTGTAGTAGAAGATATAACGCGATAAGCAATAGAAATTGAAAAAAAAAAAACAGCTAATAATAATTGTTGGGATCTTAGGTTCCAAAACCACCACATGATTATGAGGGACGCCGATGTGAAGGGCTCCTGAAATTTTGGCCAAGTGGTATTATTTAACGTGCACCTAAATCGAAATACGCGGGCCTCTAGCATTCTGCCATCATCGAAATGTGGTCTCAACGACCGGTACTCAATCCCGCGAGCCTTTGGGCCAGCAGCAGAGCACCGTAACCACTGTACCACCGTGGCGGGGCACAAAAACAACATAAATGAATATCCAAGGAAACAGAAAACACGGCAGTCCTTCTGTTTGTTCGTCCATCGCAGGTTCCCGATATTTAATAACATTAGTCGATTTGATGGTTGAATTTACTCGTTATACAGGGTGTTTCAGCTAAAAAGCACCAAGTATTAAAAAAAAATAAGCATGGGCGCTACGCGTCTCGAATAATCATAGTATTGTTCTGAGCCGTAGAGAGCACGTCAGATTGTTTTTTTTTTTTCAATCCACTAAGCTCAGCAATTAACAAAGATTGCTTAATGAACTTTTTAAATATTGACTTTAGAGAAAAATATTCAATGCAAAAGTTGTAGCACTTGTTCTGAAACGTCAGAATATTTTATACATGCTAGTATGACTGCCAATCCGATAAGCTGGGTAATTAACAAAGACTGCTTAACTAACCTTTAAAATAGTAACTATAACGAAAAATATTAACTAGGAAAGTTCCAACGTTTGTTAAGCAACCTCGAATTGCTTCATCTATGCTAAGATAACTGCCCTGTTAAATTTTTTTCCAGCTTTTTTCTAGGGTGCGCGAAATTAAAAGGCATTGGCCGCGAGATCGACCTATAGGTGGCAGCAGCGTCGCCGCGTTAGTGTGGAGAGGCGGTCGGAGGCGCGTATACAAATGCACACATCGGCGCTTCGTTGTGAGCGGTTTCAGCCGATTGTTGGCGAATAAAATGCGTTGATTGCTGCTTACTGGTAGTATATACACTCCTCATTGTTGAATCGATGCACAAAGACTATCCAACGTTACTATTACTAGTAAGAGAAGCGCAATCTGCCGATGAAAGAGATGCTCGCCCTGGATGACAGTCGGCGCTTACGCACTATATGACGTTTTTTGTTGCTTTCTCTGTACGTGTTTAGCTTGTGTTCTGTGTACTACGCACTGCTGTAGCACGACTGAACTACTTAAGTGTTTACTTCTTGTTCATTTGTATACCAGCCCATATTCGTGTGCAATGAGTTCAATAGCACTGTTCGCGCGAATACGGATACGCAGGTAAGAGCTGAGCACAGAACTTTCATCGATTGATTACGTGCACGACAATGATGCAACAAAGGTCCGGTTGTTTTATGGAATAAGTGTCTTTCTTTTTTTCAAAGTAATAATGTCCGTTGCGTTCCATCAATTTATAACAATTCCACACAAACGCTCAAGATAATTTGAAAAAAAATTATGAGGTTTTGCGTTAAATTATACGACATAAATGTAAGGCACGCCGTCGGGCTTAGCACACGGGTGGTTCTGCATAAATTTCGCTCCAAGCTAAAATTGCGCGCCGCT